>NW_027455291.1:0-15000 GCF_040206685.1 Ascaphus truei
TCCGATTGGCTCACACACATCAGGGGGTGTTCCAACCCATATCCACCATTTGGATTAACATGCTCAAAGGTTGCTTAGGCCTGCCCCTGAATATTGCTACTATACTCAGAGCTGAAATGCAAACAGGCTAACTGAAGGAATTAACCTTTCCACTGCCTGTTCTAACAGGACTGACAGAGGAAAGGCCCAATATTAGCAATAGATGCCGAAGGCCAGGCTATATATATGTAGAAAAGCACTTTATGCCCCATGTTAGAGTGTAGCCTTTTCCCCATACAGTAAGGCTGAGTTCAGCGTGGCTGCTGCGGCAGCGTGCGTCCACGCGCACCTCCCCCGCGTGCTCCTGCAGCCTGGCGATCTGTGTTCAGGCTGCAGGAGTCGGGTCGCGGCATTTGGGGGCTTGGCGGGGGGAACGTGTCACGGAGCTGGTTCGCTGAACCAGCTCACGTGATGCGACTGCAGCCCCAAATATCATTTCTGGTTACAGCGGCGTCAACGCTGCACTTTACCGCCGGTGGAGTTTTCAGTTTGAACACTCCCACCAAACAATCTGAAATTGCGACGGACATGCGCACGCACGCGTCGCGTAGCAGCCACCCCGAACACGGCCTTAGAAAGGCAGCCAGTAATGTAATGTGTGTTTTAGCATTTCTTTGCATGCAGGCACAGTAATTCACTTAGCTGCGTTGTCTGCAGAGAAATGCTGGGTCGTGACAAAGGGCTGGGAGCAGCTAAGTGCCGGGACAAATGGTGAGCGGGGAAGGGCTGATTATCAGGTCCGGGGACGGACTCCCAGCGCGGTAGAGTCTATACACATAATATATAAAGCTTGGCCCCCTGCAGAAGCAATCCCTCCAGCCAATTAGGCAAGGGAAGCCCATGACCAGGGGGCAAGCCCCCTCCCCCCTCACCTCCCTGGGATCTCTGGGCCGCCATCGCGGCCCCCCCTGGGGGGGGGGGGGCCAGGCCTAGGTCAGTACAAAAGAGGCAGCCGGGAGCTGAATCTTCCATTCTGCTCCCGGTCTGCTGCGAAGTTTAGTGTCCTCTCCTCTCCTCCAGGTGAGCCTCCGTGGCTGGCCTGGTCGGCGAGCCCGGAGGGGGGGGCCTCCGGCGAAGGGGGGGATCCGCCTGCCGGACCAAGGGATAGCTAGTGGGGATCCCCCTTACCGCGTGGCTCTCCCTCCATCAGCCTTGGTAGCTGGCGGGCGGGGAGGGGGGGCCTCCGGGGAACGGGGGGATCCCCTTGCCGGTACCAGGGAATAGCCAGGGGGGATTCCCTTGCCACGTGGCTCGCCCTCCATCAGCCTCTGCGGCTGGGGAGGGGGGGGCCAGAGGGAGGACGAGGAGAGGCACAACAACCCCCCACGTTTTTTTGCCACGACGGTTCCCCCAACAGATTGGTCGTGGGTATCCCCCAACCCCCCCCCGCCCCCCCCAGGGTTGGAGCACGGGACACTCAGTGGGGTTACATGGCAGTGGTATAATGTGCTGTAATTGATTTCTTTCAACATTGGATAAAGTTATGATCAATGCTACAGTAGAATGGCCGTGGGTATCGCTGCATACCGCATTCGTAGTGATAGCGGGCTGTATGTGGGGAATAAAGTGTATACACCTCGGTGTGGTTATAATGCGTTGTATTCGGGGTATGGTTATAATGCGTTGTATTCGGGGTATAAGGCATACGAGCTGCATTTGAGGTACAATTGGCTGTAATTGGGTTACATGGCGTATATTGTATTTGGATTATAGGGGGTGTGTATATACCGCATCCGAAGTTACAATGGGCTGTAATGGGGTGACATGGTGTATATAGTGTGTATACTGCACTCGTAGTTACGTTCTGTACGATAGGGTGTTTATAGGTGCTGCATTCGCCGTTACAATGTACTGTAACTGGGGTACATGGCGTATATAGTGTATATACTGCATTCACGGTTACGTGCTGCATGTGGAGTATAAGGTGTATTTATGCTGCATTCAGTGTTGTAATGTGCTGTAATTGGGTTACATGGCGGGTATAGTGTATATACCGCAGTCAGGGTTAAGTGCGGTATGTGGATTATAAGGTGTACATTTGCTGCACGCAGGGTTATAAGGTGTCGTAATTGGGGTACATGGCGTATATAGAGTATATACTGCATTCACGGTTACGTGCTGCATGTGGAGTATAAGGTGTATTTATAGAGTGACCATTCGTCCCGGTTTTGCCGGCACAGTCCCGTTTTTTTCTGTGCTGTCCCGGTTGACAGTCCGTCCCGGAAATGTCCCGGGTTTTGCCCCTGGTGACTGGTACCGTGCGCGAGTCGGCGGCAGTGCGCGGAGGCGGCGGCATGAGGAGGATGCGGCGGCCGTATTTTTTTTTTCCCCCAATAGCAGGATGCCGGGGGCGGGGCTTTAGAGTAGAAGCAGGGGATTGGTTGGAGGTTAGGATATGCCGGGGGCGGGGCTTAGTATCAGGGACGGATGTAGTGTGTGTGTGTGTGTGTGTGTGTGTGTGTGTGTGTTCACCAGAAGGAAGGCTCACAGCTGGCAACTGAAACTGCCGGCAGACTGGAAAAAAGCCTCACTACTTCTGGCTCCCTACAGTGGCATTACAGGTAAGCCCCATGTCGCCTGTGTGTGTGTGACTGCCCCCTTCCCAGTCTGTCTGTGTGTGTGTGTCTGCCCCCCTCCCAGTCTGTGTGTGTGTGTATGACTGCCCCCCTCCCAGTCTGTGCAAGTGTGACTGCCCCACCTCCCAGTGTGTGTGGGTATGACTGCCCGCCTCCCAGTCTGTGTGGGTGACTGCCTCCCCTCCCAGTCTGTTTGGGTATGACTGCCCGCCTCCCAGTCTGTGTGGGTGACTGCCTCCCCTCCCAGTCTGTGTGTGTGTGTGTGACTGCCCCCCTCCCAGTCTGTGTGTGTGTGACTGCCCCACCTCCCAGTGTGTGTGTGACTGCCCCCTCCCAGTGTGTGTGTGACTGCCCCCTCCCAGTGTGTGTGTGACTGCCCCCCCTCCCATTGTGTGTGACTGCCCCCCTCCCAGTGTGTGTATGACTGCCCCCTCCCAGTGTGTGTGTGACTGCCCCCCTCCCAGTGTGTGTGTGTGTGTGTGTGTGTGTGTGACTGCCCCCCCTCCCAGTGTGTGTGTGACTGCCCCCCCTCCCAGTGGATTTGCCAGGATTTGCCGGGGGCGGGAAATAGTATTGGGGACGGATGTAGTGTGTGTGTGTGTGTGTGTGTGTGTGTGTGTGTGTGTGTGTGTGTGTGTGTGTGTGTGTGTGTGTGTGTGTGTGTGTTCACCAGAAGGAAGGCTCACAGCTGGCAACTGAAACTGCCGGCAGACTGGAAAAAAGCCTCACTACTTCTGGCTCCCTACAGTGGCACTACAGGTAAGCCCCATGTCGCCTGTGTGTGTGACTGCCCCCTTCCCAGTCTGTGTGTGTGTGTCTGCCCCCTTCCCAGTCTGTGTGTGTGTGTCTGCCCCCTTCCCAGTCTGTGTGTGTGACTGCCCCCCTCCCAGTCTGTGTGTGTGACTGCCCCCCTCCCAGTCTGTGTGTGTGACTGCCCCCCCTCCCAGTGTATGTGTGACTGCCCCCCTCCCAGTCTGTGTGTGTGACTGCCCGCCTCCCAGTCTGTGTGTGTGTGACTGCTCCCCTTTCCAGTCTGTGCAAGTGTGACTGCCCGCCTCCCAGTCTGTGTGTGTGACTGCCCCCCCTCCCAGTTTGTGTGTGTATGACTGCCTGCCTCCCAGTCTGTGTGTGTGACTGCCTCCCCTCCCAGTTTGTGTGTGTATGACTGCCCCCCTCCCAGTCTGTGTGTGTATGACTGCCCCACCTCCCAGTGTGTGTGACTGCCCCCCTCCCAGTGTGTGTGTGACTGCCCCCCCTCCCAGTGTGTGTGTGACTGCCCCCTCCCAGTGTGTGTGTGACTGCCCCCCCTCCCAGTGTGTGTGACTGCCCCCCTCCCAGTGTGTGTGTGACTGCCCCCCTCCCAGTGTGTGTGACTGCCTCCCCTCCCAGTGTGTGTGTGACTGCCCCCCCACCCAGTGTGGGTGTGTGACTGCCCCCCACCCAGTGTGGGTGTGTGACTGCCCCCCTCGCAGTGTGTGTGTGACTGCCCCCGCACCCAGTGTGTGTGTGTGTGTGTGACTGCCCCCTCCCAGTCTGTGTGTGTGTGACTGCCCCTCCCTCCCAGTGTGTGTGTGACTGCCCCCCTCCCAGTGTGTGTGTGACTACCCCCCTCCCAGTCTGTGTGTGTGTGACTGCCCCCCCTCCCAGTCTATGTGTGTGTGACTGCCCCCCCTCCCAGTCTGTGCGTGTGTGACTGCCCTCCCCCTCCCAGTCTGTGTGTGTGTGACTGCCCTCCCCCTCCCAGTCTGTGTGTGTGTGACTGCCCCTCTCCCAGTCTGTGTGTGTGTGACTGCCCCCCCTCCCAGTGTATGTTTGACTGCCCCGCTCCCAGTCTGTGTGTATGTGTGACTGCCCCTCCCTCCCAGTGTATGTGTGACTGCCCCCCCTCCCAGTCTGTTTGTGTGTGTGACTGCCCTCCCCCTCCCAGTCTGTGTGTGTGTGACTGCCCTCCCCCTCCCAGTCTGTGTGTGTGTGACTGCCCCTCTCCCAGTCTGTGTGTGTGTGACTGCCCCCCTCCCAGTGTATGTTTGACTGCCCCCCTCCCAGTCTGTGTGTATGTGTGACTGCCCCCTCCCAGTCTGTGTGTCTGTGTGTGTGTCTGTCTGCCCCCTGCCACTGTGTGATGCCCCTCTCCCAGTGTGTGTAAGTGCCCCCTCCAAGTCTGTGTGTGTGTGTGTCTGCCCCCTCCCATTCTCTGTGTGTGTGTGTGTCTGCCCCCCTCCCATTCTGTGTGTGTGTCTGCCCCCCTCCCATTCTGTGTTTGTGTGTGACTGCCCCCCCCCCAGTGTGTGTGTGACTGCCCCCTCCCAGTGTCTGTGTGTATCAGTGACAGAATGTATACAGACACCAACCCACTCACCCACGTGTCAGTCACCCACGTGTCAGTCAGTCACCCACCCATATGTCAGGCAGTCAGTCACCCACCCACCCACGTGTCAGGCAGTCTAACATGTCAGTCAGTCACCCACCCACGTTTCAGTCAGTCACCCACCCACGTGTCAGGTAGTCAGTCACCCACCCACGTGTAAGGCAGTCAACCCAAGTGTCAGGCAGTCACCCACCCAAGTGTCAGGCAGTCTCCCACCCACCCCCCCAAGTTTCAGGCAGTCTCCCACCCACCCACCCACCCAAGTGTCAGGCAGTCTCCCTCCCACCCACCCACCCAAGTGTCAGGCAGTCAGTCACCCAGCCACGTGTCAGGCAGTCAGTCACCCACCCACGTGTCAGGCAGTCAACCCAAGTGTCAGGCAGTCTACCACCCACCCCCCCAAGTGTCAGGCAGTCTCCCACCCACCCACCCAAGTGTCAGGCAGTCTCCCACCCACCCACCCAAGTGTCAGGCAGTCTCCCACCCACCCACCCAAGTGTCAGGCAGTCTCCCACCCACCCACCCACCCAAGTGTCAGGCAGTCTCCCACCCACCCACCCACCCAAGTGTCAGGCAGTCTCCCACCCACCCACCCACCCAAGTGTCAGGCAGTCTCCCACCCACCCACCCACCCAAGTGTCAGGCAGTCTCCCACCCACCCAAGTGTCAGGCAGTCATAAGTGTCAGGCAGTCAAACCCAAGTGTCAGGCAGTCTCCCACCCACCCACCCAAGTGTCAGGCAGTCTCCCACCCACCCACCCACCCAAGTGTCAGGCAGTCAAAGTGTCAGGCAGTCAACCCAAGTGTCAGACAGTCTCCCACCCACCCAAGTGTCAGGCAGACTCCCATAAAAGTGTCAGGCAGTCTCCCATAACCCGGCCACCCGTCAGGCAGTCTCCCATACCCTAGAGCAGGCCTGCACAACTCCAGTACTCGAGGGTCGCAAACAGGCCAGGTTTTCAGGATATCCCTAAATCAGCACAGCTGGCTCAATTAGTGGCTCAGTCGTACTGAGCCACTAATTGAGCCAGCTGTGCTGAAGTAGGGATATCCTAAAAACCTGGCCTGTGTGCGGCCCTCGAGGACTGGAGTTGTGCAGGCCTGCCCTAGAGAAAGTGCAGCGCACCATGATCCAGAGAAGAGGCAGGTCTGGCAAAAATCTATCTTTATTAGAAAGTCATAAAAACAAGGGATGCAACCCCACCCCACTCTGCCACATAACCAGGATGCTGACGCCCACCTGATGACGTCAGAGCTACCACATGGCGCCCCCTAGTGACGTCAGACGTCTAGGTCTAAATCCCTGGCAATACAGCATAGAGCTGTCTTGGAGGACTGCAGCCACAGCCACACATGGGGGAGTGTTCAGTCTGGGGAGAGGTGTGGCTGAGGCTGCAGTCCTCCAAGACAGCTCTATGCTGTATTGCCAGGGATTTAGACCTAGACGTCTGACGTCACTAGGGGGCGCCATGTGGTAGCTCTGACGTCATCAGGTGGGCGTCAGCATTCTGGTTATGTGGCAGAGCCGGGAGGGGTGAGTATCAGGGGGGGTGGTATATATTGTGACTGTTTCTTGTGTTTGGTAGCCTTCACCTTGAGAAAGGCTGTATTTGACTGCCGAAACGTTGGACTTTATGGCATATTAAACCTCCTTTGAATAAGACCGTGTGCCTGCTTCTTCTTCTTTGTCCGGCTACAGGAAGGGTCAGGAGACAGGGAGGACAGAGGCAGGAGAACCCCATCTGGCTCCGGCCTTGCCTGTCCCTACGAATACAAACATACAACCCCTCACTGAATAACATAGCCCTAACCCCATGTAATAATCCTGGGTGTAAACAAAATAATGGTTTTATGAATATTGTAATGGTTTATTAGGGACCTAGGAGGTGGCCAGTGGGGCTGTTATGGGTATTTGTGTTTATTGTGGGTAGCGGGGGTGGGTGAACCGGGTATTGGCCCCAAGGATGGGTGTTTAGGCCTACCGGGTGGGGGGGTAGTGGGAGGGGTTAACCCCTTCATTACCTTAGCGGTATTAACCGCTAAGTTAAAGAAGAGGTTAAGTCATCCCCCAACCCCCTGGCAAGGCCTAAACACCCAGCCAGGGCCAAATACCACCTTCTCCCACCCCCGCTACCCACAATAAGCCTGGCACGGGTGTATAACCCCTTCATTGCCTTGGCGGTAATGAAGTTGCCTGTAAATGCATTTTTTATGCATGGGATTCATGCCGGGGGTCTCTGATGCTGATATTAATGGATATCAGCTCCGGGATACATGCATTTTATTTTCATCGCAGCTTCACCCCACCTTCTTGCCTACTTTTGTGGCGGGACAATTTGGAGAAGAAACAGCAATTTTAAAGTGGCTGATCAGGGCTTATAGAATTGAGCGTGTTTGAAAAACTGGCGATCAGTGCCGAAAAGTGGCTTATCACCGCGCATCTGCAGATTTTATTTATTTATTTATTTTCCGGCAAAAAAAAAACGGTTATTTTTGCTCTAATCGCCAGCTTCTCTGGGCTTACTGAATCGCTGTAGGCGATTACTGCATGAGGGCCTTAGGGAGGATTTGTTCCTGTAAAGTACACCTAGTTTGGCATAGGATTTGGATGTCAGGGTATCAATGTGCAACCCAAATGTTAAATGGGAGTTGAACTATATGCCCAGATATTTCAAACCAGTAACAGGTGCTAGGATGGTATTAGAGCTGGTTTTTATCTGAAGCTCTGTCATTGGTAGCTTTAGCAATTTAGCTCTGGTCCCAAATACCATTGTTACAGTCTTGTCAGTGTTTAAAATCAGTTTGTTTTGGGAAATCCAGTTTCAAGTCTCAAAAAATCAGATTGAAGTATGTGTTCAAGGTCAGAGAGGCGAGGGCTGCGTGCATATAGGATAAGATCTAAGGCCTCTCACAATAACCCGTTAGGAATATAAATTCCTCATCTATCCGACATAAGTATAAAATATACTCTACCTAGACCCCTAATACAGAGTTACCCACCTTATACGGGAGCAGCTGCCAGACGAGTATAGTAAATGTATCTTATTTCTTTTGCCACTGGAAGGCAGCGTGGAGTTACACGGAGTGGCGCCCGTAAGGACGACGTGCCAGTTAGGCGGAAGGAGACGCGCACACACTTTTATGTGACACGGATATATTTGGGGAGGGATTTTGTAGTCTGAGTGAGAAAATTGATATTTTGTCACAATGGAAAAATTAACCATTTAAATATGCACAGATTTTATCCCACTTTTGGAAATTAGGGATGTTGCCTAAAAGTTTGAGAATGCACAAAGTGCCACCCCTGGGCTTTAATGAAGCAGCATTTGTGGGATAAAGGGATCAGCATTCTGTATAAAGGTATTTTGGGCTCGATATAAATAATTGAAGCCAAAAACTAATATTAAGGGGCCTATGCAGAGAGCAGCGCGAACGGAAATTTCGGCGTTTTTAGCGCTATATGGCTATAATAAGGTTGGAAATGTTAAATGGGAGTTGAACTATATGCCCAGATATTTCAAACCAGTAACAGGGGCTAGGATGGTATTATACTGTAGCTGGTTTTTATCTGAAGCTCTGTCATTGGTAGCTTTAGCAATTTAGCTCTTTTCCCAAATACCATTGTTACAGTCTTGTCAGTGTTTAAAATCAGTTTGTTTTGGGAAATCCAGTTTCAAGTCTCAAAAAATCAGATTGAAGTATGTGTTCAAGGTCAGAGAGGCGAGGGCTGCGTGCATATAGGATAAGATCTAAGGCCTCTCACAATAACCCGTTAGGAATATAAATTCCTCATCTATCCGACATAAGTATAAAATATACTCTACCTAGACCCCTAATACAGAGTTACCCACCTTATACGGGAGCAGCTGCCAGACGAGTATACAGTAGTAAATGTATCTTATTTCTTTTGCCACTGGAGGGCAGCGTGGAGTTACACGGAGTGGCGCCCGTAAGGACGACGTGCCAGTAAGGCGGAAGGAGAAGCGCACACACTTTTATGTGAAACGGATATATTTGGGGAGGGATTTTGTAGTCTGAGTGAGAAAATTGATATTTTGTCACAATGGAAAAATTAACCATTTAAATATGCACAGATTTTATCCCACTTTTGGAAATTAGGGATGTTGCCTAAAAGTTTGAGAATGCATAAAGTGCCACCCCTGGGCTTTAATGAAGCAGCATTTGTGGGATAAAGGGAACAGCATTCTGTATAAAGGTATTTTGGGCTCGATATAAATAATTGAAGCCAAAAACTAATATTAAGGGGCCTATGCAGAGAGCAGCGCTAACGGAAATTTCGGCGTTTTTTAGCGCTATATGGCTATAATAAGGTTGGAAATGGCGAGTTGAGTAAAAAGCGCCATTTTTTATTTTTTTTTAGTAGAACTCGCCGCACGGCTGGCGAGAACCAAAATCTCGCCAGTTTTGAAAAGGGCCGTATGCAGAAAGGTACGATCGCCATCTAGGGGCTGTTCGCGCCATTAAAATGGAGAGAAATTCTACAATTAGCTCCGCCAACACAAGTTGGCAGGAAACTGGAGCTCACCGGCGAGAGTGAAAAGAAAAAAAAAAACGCGCTTTTTTTCAAACATGTTTCACCAGCGCGCATCTCGCCGGTTGAAACTCTCCATAATCAAGCATGATTTTAAATGCAGTTTTCTGACCTTTCTGCATATGGAGATAAAATCACGCCATTACAGGTACAATTTATTACCAATTCCAATTATTTCCAGCGCTGCTCTCTGCATAGGCCCCTAAGTAAATTGAGAATGGAAAAATATTCAGCACAAACGTACAGAATGTGATGTTCTGAGAGATCTTACAGATGTTATCAAATCCCACAATGAATGTATAGAAAATGTCTGTATAGAACGAGTCAAACAAGAATATGCCAATAAAACGTTTAATTGGGAGATACAGGGGCCACAATTCAGGTCAGGTTAGCTGGAAGAAGGGAAGCCGGTCAGCCGGTAGAGCCGGTCAGCCGGTCAGCCAGAAGAGCAGGTCAGCCGGTCAGCCAGTAGAGCAGATCAGCCGGTCAGCCGGTAGAGCAGGTCAGCCGGTCAGCTCTGAGATCAGCATTACTTATATCTCCTAACCTTTGCCCCCTGCATGTAATGCGCAGAACAGCCTGCACTGCATATACTGTACATGAGATACTTAACCCTTTCTTTTCGCTCGACTCTAATCTGAATGATTTGCTAATTGGTTTGTAATTAGAGAGATATTTGTAGCAGAATCCCATGTATGTTCTTTTTACCTTTTTAGATACCGTTGTGTGTAATAAAAGATATGAGATCAGAGGGGCTCCCTGTTTGCACTCGTGTTTTGGCAGAAGTGTATATGTGACCCTATAAATCTCCCTCACACCCGGCTTGGCAGTGTGACACTAGTGCAGCGACCTGGGGAAGAATCACTGAGCTGTTAGCAATAGATACAACGGATAGAAAAGACACTACACATAGGTTGGATTAAAGAGAGTATTTTATTGAAATAATTAATCTCTTTGCTGGGAGGGGCCTGCAGCACATTGCAGAGCGATATAGTAACACGCAGAGCAATGCACTGCAGGCCCCTCCGGCAGCAAAGGGGTGAAGACCAATGCAGGGTGTATAAAGATCTCACTGATAATTCATGCACAAAGGGCTGTTTGTTGCTGTGATCCAGAGGAAGGCGAAACATAACCCCTGCTGTGCAATGGGGGAAAAAAATTCCTTCCTGACCCCATTAAATGGCGATCGGATGGTCCCTGGATCACTGCGCAGTGAGATCAGATGGAGCAGCACAGATCAGCGTTGTTATACACAGGGGCACACTCAGTATATAGAGATGCGGGTGATGGGGCCCTTGTGCCCCTGTGTATAACTCACCTGCTCCCCCATCCCCCTACATATCTATCCCATTCACCCCTTTTCCTCCCGCATACCTCGCAGGGCCGGCCGGCCATTAGGCGGTCGCCTAGCGCGCAAAGGTCCTAGGGGCGCATTAATAATCATTATTATTTTTTCCTCTTATTATTTCTAATTTATTTATCTTTTTTTAAAAATTATTATTCTTTTTTTTATCCAGTATTTTGGCGCCCTTTTATTTTTATTTTGCGTCGCGCTGGGGTGCGGTCGCACCCCCTGCAGCCCCGATAGCTACGCCACTGTTTATTTTATTATTTTATTTATCTTATTATTTTTTATACAACTGGGGCACAAATTTTAAGTTTCGCCTGGGGCGCATGAAACCCGTGCTCCGGCCCTGCTCCTTGTTCTCTCTCACCCTCTCACGCCCAATATCCCAATCTCCCTCTAGTACCTGCCCCTCCCGCAGCCTTCCTGATCTTATCTGCCTCTCCTGCGGTCAAACCAACTTCTCAGGGCCCCTAGAATACCCCTGGATCTACGCCCTGGCTCCTCTGCTACCTGCTCCCGGGGTCTGCTGCTCCGCCTAAAAAAGGTGAAGCAGCAGATCTGTCCGCACCTCTCGTATTCTGCTACCTGCTCCCGGGGTCTTCTCCTCCGCCTAAAAAAGGTGAAGCAGCAGATCCGTCCACACCTCTCGTATTCTCCTAGGCCATCGTCCACCACGTCGCCAGACTTGACATCCGCTTCGTCGTCTGCCTCATCGGCCGCCTTGTAGCCCACCTCTTCGCACCACTTGACGCCCGCTTTATCGTATGCCTCGTCGTCCGCCTCGTAGCCCGCCTCGTCGTCAGGTGGCACAAAGGGCACCACCTTCGTGCGTGTCCTGATCTGCAGGAGACATGAAGTGTTTGTAACCAGGGACAGTGATACTCTGTATCGCAAGAGCTCCTGGGCCACTTATACCCCCTCCCCAATACCACGTTATACCGCCCTCCACAGGGCAAATACCCGTTATACCCACCTCCCCAGGCTCAGTACCCAGTTATACAACCCTCCCAAGGCCCAGTACCCTGCTATACGCCCCTCCCCAGGCCCAGTACCTGTTATACCCACCTCACCAGGCCCAGAACCCGTTATACCCACCTCACCAGGCCCAGTACCCATTATATACCCCTCCCCAGAAGGTCATGTTTCTATTTATCAAAAATACATTGAGTTACCTCTGGTTTTCAAGCATGTCCTGGGGGAGTTATCACAGAGACACAGAAACGTCGCTGAGTTTGGTGAGTAACTCCCTTAAACTCTCAGCAGTTGAATTCCCCATTAGGCGCTTAATGCGTTAAAAACAAGCGTTGCTATTTCTTTGCATGAAGTTGCAGGTAATTGGAAGAGTTACACAGTGACGGCTATTTCATCACTCACCTTCTTCCATCGAATCGGTCTTAGCGGTAGTGATCTCAGTATTATTTCTTCCTTAACATCGGATATCCATATCCATTCTTCGCCTCTGATCTGTATGCAAGACAATGCTTTAAGACAGGGTTGCGCAACCTTTTTCCCCTGCTCCCCCCTCCACCCTCCCCACCTTGTCTCCGACGTTCTGATGTAACGACGTCATGTGATATCACGTTGCTATGGCAATGCCACATCATGTGACGCCACGTTGCTGTCTCCAGAAGCCGCCGGAGACAAGGAAAGGGAACTTACAGAGGCCTTGCGCGCGATTTCCGGCATTTAATTTAAATGCTGTGGGGAAGAGCGAGGGGCCACTGTAAGCGCCGAGCCCCTCCTCCCCAAGAAAATGTCGCACCCCTCGATTTGCGCACCCCTGCTTTAAGAGATATTCTGGGACCCTCCAACTCCTCCATCGGACCCTTCCTCATATTGACTGACCTTGCAGTGCTCTGCACTGACTTGCACTGACCTGCTATGATGCCTCTCAAAATACCATGCTAACTCATTCTGAACATACATGTGTCCTTTCTACATGTTACTCAGCTTGTATGGGCCACAGACAGCTTTCCCGGGGTCCAGGACTAGTTGCCACCGGGGACACTCACCCATGGGTCGGCGACCTTGCGAGAACCCACCCCCCCAACCTGTTTTCTCTTGCATTGCCATAGACAACAACATTTCAGCCTGCTGGCCTTTCTCAGGTAAAGTGGCTAAACCCACTAAAGCCAATAAAGAAAGGCCAGCAGCCGAAACATTGTAGTCTGTGGCACAATAAATTATCTTTTTTTATTCAAATCCGTGTGCCCTTTTCCATCAATCATATTGTATCCATTGGACGAAATGCCGGTCTTCCCTGAGACTAAGGGGCACCGGTAAAAGTATGACTAATTGTTTTTTTTAGTGTGCAGCAAATCCCCATCATTTTTGCGTTCTCTTGCTCTGCCCCAATCTGACACACCACCTTGCTCTCTCACCCCCCTCTTACACTCCCGCGTCACCCTTTCCTTCCCCAAAGGTTGTCCTTTAATCAGATCTTACCCAAATTGTCTCCATCTCCCTTGGAAATGTTCTGTCTTTAAACTGTGCGGCTCCTCTTGATCCGGACTTTCTTAGCTGACCCCTTTAGGTTTCGGCTCCGAGGGTCTAAAAAATAAGCGACTCCGAAAAGATGTGAAATATGCCCACGGGTCCTAATGGGGCACTGAGGGGGAGACTTAAATACTAGTAAATATAATCTACTGTGCTAACAAATATAATCTATTAACTAACAAATATAACTTATTAAACTAAGAAATATAACTTATTAAACTAAGAAATATAATTTATTAAACTAAGAAATATAACTTATTAAACTAAGAAATATAATTTATTAAACTAAGAAATATAACTTATTAAACTAACAAATATATCTTATTAAACTATCTTATTAAACTAAGAAATATAATTTATTAAACTAAGAAATATAACTTATTAAACTAAGAAATATAACTTATTAAACTTACAAATATAATCTATTTAACTAAATAAATATCTATTCAACTAAATAAATATAATCTACTTCAAAACAATACAATAAAAAGCTGGAGAAATGATACGTTAACCAAGCCACAGATGTGATGCCAATGAGCGTTGAACTCCTTGCAGATCCACCGTCAGCTGGTTGTGGCAGAAAGTGGTGACATGCAGTAGAACAGAGTGGTTGAGCTGTAACCACGGCAGTCAGGTCAGAAATCAACACAATATTTTTTGAAATTTAGAATGAGAATGTTCAGTATGTCACATTCTGGGCTCAGACCCTGAGTCCTGTCACATGTTAGCAGCTTGTGATAATAGAAAGTATCCATATACTGGGATGTGATAAGAGACATTATAGTCATTTTATACTGGGTCCCATAACCTGCTTTATATGAAGTATCATTTTACACTAGTAGAGATGTTACATTTTGAAAAAATAGCGCTTCTGGCGACAATGTTCATTTTCTCTACAAATGATAAATGAAAAAGTTGGATAAAATGTTATATGTGTGTGTGCGCGCGCAATATATATATATATATATATATATATATATATATATATATATATATATATATATATATATATGAGTGAAAAGAGAAAAAAGTAACCCGTATGGGAGCACTCAGGTATGCAGATTAACATATAGTATTTTATTTATTTGACACTGCAAAAAAGGATAAGTAATCAGTACATGATTAAAAACACTTAAAAAAGGCTAGGACCCCTGTCACGGGTACTACCCATAGACACAAGTGGGCAAAACTAGGGAATGACTCAAATTGTCAACCCTTAACATGAAAATGGATAGTGACTCAAGAAACACTTGGATAGGTCAGAATAAATCACAACGGGTTAATGGGTTCACAGGCACCTATACAAAGCTAAAGATAATACGTACTACACACCAATGAAGTGACTAGTCAAAATATAAATGACAATCTTAAACCATCATGAATCTGCTTGAGCATACAATTATGTAACCAATACCAACAGCACAAATAAATCACTTGAAGGAAAAAGGTGGCATGATGGGATGAAGTCACTAGATGTGTAGAGCAATGAAGTGTGTGAATAGCATGTATGGAAAATTGCCTGATGAACACCTATTAGATAACCTTGTGTGTGTTGTCAGTATCCATAATGAAAAAATAGAGTGTCACAGTCCAGAGATTAGTTGCACCAGTGCTGGGTAGC
>NW_027455291.1:17500-170000 GCF_040206685.1 Ascaphus truei
TATATATATATATACACACACATACATCTATTTACACACACACACATACATACATACATATAAAACGGTCTTCTTCGGAGAGAAGAAGATATATATATGTATATATATATATATATATATACATATATATATGTGTGTGTATATGTGTATATATATATATTTACACACACATATACACACACATAATGTTATAGGTTAGCGGTGCGTGAACTGGGGGGCGGGAGATTTGTCTGGGGGTGCGCGGGCGGGTGCAGAGGTCCCGCGCTCCTCCCCAAGGCATTTAAATGAAATGCCGGGGATCACGTGAGGCCTCTGCAACAGTAACACTGACCGGGATTCAGACACGTCTCCATGGCAACGTGGCATCAAATGACACCGCGGGGTCATGTGACGTCACTCGACCCCGGAGTGTGCTGGCAGGTAGGAGAGGGGGCGCAAGACCGGGGGAGGCCAGGCAGGGGGACGCAGCTTCAGAAGTTTGCGCTCCCCTGTTATAGATTACCATGCCAACAAATTGTAATAGTGCTACAGGGATCAATAAATATTACATTTAATACTTAATTATTGTGATGTTTCTAATCTACTGTGTGTTACAAATAACATTAATATCTTACAACTGAATACATTGCAATAATGTGATACCTATTTATTTGTGATTTAAAGTGTGTTACATAGTGATAAATTATCTAATAAATAAATCTTAAACTAATCCCACACAGTGACTACTTAATTCTGTGAATAAATGTGTTTTTAATGTCATTACTATGAAGGAGATGAAGATATAGTGTATATATAAATTCCTACCTGCAAACGCCGTCTCAGCCTGTCAGAATACGCGCAGAGTGACCTGTCGTGACACGTCAGGTCACTCTGTAACCGAACCCGGATCTGTGACGCATATGTACTGAGGTGGGGTTGGATCCCCCACGGTTATTTCTTGTTTTATTAATAAATAATTTACTATATTTTAATCTCTGGTGCGCATTGTGTGCATTTTTCTTCTTGCCTGCACAGTGCTTCAGATGCTGCATCTGAAAAAATGCCGGTGGATCGGGATGTGAGGTATGGAAGTGACGTCCGCGTCGGAACGTTATTGCCACGCCTCCAAATATTCATTGCCACACCCCCAAATCGCGCCGAAGCATACCCTGCAAAGCCATAAAAAAGCTCAGACTTCAGCAAGTGTATTGCAGCGTGTGCGCCTTCCCTCCGTCTGAAATACTATAGACGCAGCCTTATCGACGCTTACTAAATAGGCCCGTGTCTCTCTCTCTCTCTGTGTCTCTCTGTGTCTCTGTCTCTCTCTCTGTGTGTCTCTGTCTCTCTCTGTGTGTCTCTGTCTCTCTCTGTCTGTCTCTCTGTCTCTCTCTGTGTGTCTCTCTGTGTCTCTCTCTCTCTCTCTCTGTGTCTCTGTCTCTCTCTGTGTGTCTCTGTCTCTCTCTGTGTGTCTCTGTCTCTCTCTGTGTGTCTCTGTGTCTCTGTGTGTGTCTCTGTGTCTCTGTCTCTCTCTGTGTCTCTGTGTGTCTCTGTTTCTCTCTGTGTGTCTCTGTGTGTGTCTCTGTATCTCTGTCTCTCTCTGTGTCTCTGTGTGTGTCTCTGTGTCTCTCAAATCAAATCAGCTTGATTGGCATGTCAAAAAAACATTTCAGTATTGCCAAAGCATGAGTAATAGGGGGTGTGGGACAATGATTACACGAATACTAGGGGGTACGGTATAATGGTTATACAGTACATTACTTTTGTCTCTCTCTCTCTCTGGGCCTCATGCAGAGAGCATCGTTATTTCAAAATTCGCCATTTTTTGTACAATTTCGCGCAGAAACCGGCAGAAAATGGCGAGTTACGAAAAACGCGCCATTTTGTTTTTTCTATTGCTAAAACTCGCCTCGCGGCTGGCGAGAACCTCCGTCTCGCCATTTTTAAAACTCTCCGAATGCAGAGAGGTACGAACGGCATGTAGCGGCTGTTCGCGCCAGGGAAATGGCGCGATTTTCTCATTTTTGCCGCGCCAGGAAAAGTTGGCAATAAAATGGCGCTCGCCGCCTATAGCAAAGGGGGGAAAAAAGCCGCGATTTTTTTTTTACACATTTCTGAAGCGCGCATCTTTCCCATTCAAACTCGCCACACGCATCCATGTTAAACATAGCAGAATTCGCACTTTTCTGCATATGGAGAATAAAACTCTCCAAAAAAGCTACTTTTTATGAAATTCGCCAATTTGAAAATTCTATGCTCTCTGCATGAGGCCCTCTGTGTCTGTCTCTCTCTCATTCTCTGTGTCTCTCTCATTCTCTGTGTCTCTCTCATTCTCTGTGTCTCTCTCATTGTCTGTCTCTCTCTCATTCTCTGTCTCTCTCTCATTCTCTGTCTCTCTCTCATTCTCTGTCTCTCTCTCTCATCCCTGTATGATAGGTATGTTCCAACTCTATTTTTTGCTCTTCTTTTCCGTTTGAGAGGAGGGAGTCCCTCACCTCTTCAGCCACACACCAGGAACGCTTTCAGACACTCGGAGAGGCGGATACAGTCGTGGATTGCAGGCACTGATTTATCTGTTAAGTACCGCAAACATGCTTGAACAAGGGCCGTAGACATTTTATTTGATGGTTTAGATTACCATTGTCTGTGGTTGTTAGTTATTGGTATTAGAGTTTTTTGATGTTGTTACGAATCAAGTACATTTTGAAGTAGTAATCCCCTCCGAACTGGGCATTCCTGGCCAATAATGCCCTGGCTGTAAGAGTTGAAGGGCCCAAGCAAAGCCCCCACCTCTATACACACTAACACTGCAGGGGCATCAGAGTGTCTCATTGTCATGGCAACGGGGGGTGTCACGTGATGTAATTTGTTTAATAAATTATTTTTTAAGGTGTCCCGGTTTTTCATTTTCGAAATCTGGTCACCCTATGTATTTATGCTGCATTCAGTGTTTAGGATATGCCGGGGGCGGGGCTTAGTATCAGGGACGGATGTAGTGTGTGTGTGTGTGTGTGTGTGTGTGTGTGTGTGTGTGTGTGTGTGTGTGTGTGTGTGTGTGTGTGTGTGTGTGTGTGTGTGTGTGTGTGTGTGTGTGTGTGTGTGTGTTCACCAGAAGGAAGGCTCACAGCTGGCAACTGAAACTGCCGGCAGACTGGAAAAAAGCCTCACTACTTCTGGCTCCCTACAGTGGCACTACAGGTAAGCCCCATGTCGCCTGTGTGTGTGACTGCCCCCCTCCCAGTCTGTGTGTGTGACTGCCCCCTTCCCAGTCTGTGTGTGTGACTGCCCCCCTCCCAGTCTGTGTGTGTGACTGCCCCCCTCCCAGTCTGTGTGTGTGACTTCCGCCCCTCCCAGTGTGTGTGACTGCCTCCCCTCCCAGTCTGTGTGTGTGACTGCCCCCCTCCCAGTCTGTGTGTGTGACTGCCTGCCTCCCAGTCTGTGTGTGTGTGACTGCTCCCCTTTCCAGTCTGTGCAAGTGTGACTGCCCGCCTCCCAGTCTGTGTGTGTGACTGCCTGCCTCCCAGTCTGTGTGTGTGTGACTGCTCCCCTTTCCAGTCTGTGCAAGTGTGACTGCCCGCCTCCCAGTCTGTGTGTGTGACTGCCCCCCCTCCCAGTTTGTGTGTGTATGACTGCCTGCCTCCCAGTCTGTGTGTGTGACTGCCCCCTCCCAGTCTGTGTGTGTGACTGCCCCCCTCCCAGTCTGTGTGTGTGACTGCCCCCCCTCCCAGTGTATGTGTGACTGCCCCCCTCCCAGTCTGTGTGTGTGACTGCCCGCCTCCCAGTCTGTGTGTGTGTGACTGCTCCCCTTTCCAGTCTGTGCAAGTGTGACTGCCCGCCTCCCAGTCTGTGTGTGTGACTGCCCCCCCTCCCAGTTTGTGTGTGTATGACTGCCTGCCTCCCAGTCTGTGTGTGTGACTGCCTCCCCTCCCAGTTTGTGTGTGTATGACTGCCCCCCTCCCAGTCTGTGTGTGTATGACTGCCCCACCTCCCAGTGTGTGTGACTGCCCCCCTCCCAGTGTGTGTGTGACTGCCCCCCCTCCCAGTGTGTGTGTGACTGCCCCCTCCCAGTGTGTGTGTGACTGCCCCCCCTCCCAGTGTGTGTGACTGCCCCCCTCCCAGTGTGTGTGTGACTGCCCCCCTCCCAGTGTGTGTGACTGCCTCCCCTCCCAGTGTGTGTGTGACTGCCCCCCCACCCAGTGTGGGTGTGTGACTGCCCCCCACCCAGTGTGGGTGTGTGACTGCCCCCCTCGCAGTGTGTGTGTGACTGCCCCCGCACCCAGTGTGTGTGTGTGACTGCCCCCTCCCAGTCTGTGTGTGTGTGACTGCCCCTCCCTCCCAGTGTGTGTGTGACTGCCCCCCTCCCAGTGTGTGTGTGACTACCCCCCTCCCAGTCTGTGTGTGTGTGACTGCCCCCCCTCCCAGTCTATGTGTGTGTGACTGCCCCCCCTCCCAGTCTGTGCGTGTGTGACTGCCCTCCCCCTCCCAGTCTGTGTGTGTGTGACTGCCCTCCCCCTCCCAGTCTGTGTGTGTGTGACTGCCCCTCTCCCAGTCTGTGTGTGTGTGACTGCCCCCCCTCCCAGTGTATGTTTGACTGCCCCGCTCCCAGTCTGTGTGTATGTGTGACTGCCCCTCCCTCCCAGTGTATGTGTGACTGCCCCCCCTCCCAGTCTGTTTGTGTGTGTGACTGCCCTCCCCCTCCCAGTCTGTGTGTGTGTGACTGCCCTCCCCCTCCCAGTCTGTGTGTGTGTGACTGCCCCTCTCCCAGTCTGTGTGTGTGTGACTGCCCCCCTCCCAGTGTATGTTTGACTGCCCCCCTCCCAGTCTGTGTGTATGTGTGACTGCCCCCTCCCAGTCTGTGTGTCTGTGTGTGTGTCTGTCTGCCCCCTGCCACTGTGTGATGCCCCTCTCCCAGTGTGTGTAAGTGCCCCCTCCAAGTCTGTGTGTGTGTGTGTGTGTCTGCCCCCTCCCATTCTCTGTGTGTGTGTGTGTCTGCCCCCCTCCCATTCTGTGTGTGTGTCTGCCCCCCTCCCATTCTGTGTTTGTGTGTGACTGCCCCCCCCCCAGTGTGTGTGTGACTGCCCCCTCCCAGTGTCTGTGTGTATCAGTGACAGAATGTATACAGACACCAACCCACTCACCCACGTGTCAGTCAGTCACCCACGTGTCAGTCAGTCACCCACCCATATGTCAGGCAGTCAGTCACCCACCCACCCACGTGTCAGGCAGTCTAACATGTCAGTCAGTCACCCACCCACGTTTCAGTCAGTCACCCACCCACGTGTAAGGCAGTCAACCCAAGTGTCAGGCAGTCACCCACCCAAGTGTCAGGCAGTCTCCCACCCACCCCCCCAAGTTTCAGGCAGTCTCCCACCCACCCACCCACCCAAGTGTCAGGCAGTCTCCCTCCCACCCACCCACCCAAGTGTCAGGCAGTCAGTCACCCAGCCACGTGTCAGGCAGTCAGTCACCCACCCACGTGTCAGGCAGTCAACCCAAGCTCCTGCATCACGGACGCGTGATTGGCAATAACGGCTGCTTAAACTGTATCCTGGACTGCACGAGGAGGCCAGGGGTCCAACCACTATACTGGAGTTAGAATCCCACGTTGGTTGCAAACAAAGAAGTGTCTACACTGGGGGGAGATGCAGATGGGTTAATTTAACCCCAAAGTTACCAATTTCCTGCAAGGACTCACACATGGCCGTGTGAGTACAGATATATTTATATATTTATTTCAAAACCCTCTAAACCACCATTACCTGTTGTTGGGAGTGACTGGAATTGCTTAAAGAAACCACATTACCGTGTCCGCTTGCACATGGCCGTGTAAGTGTATTTAATATTTTCACCAACCCCCAGCAATATTGTTGTAACCACATTAATTTTATTGTATTTTATTGTTTTTTATTGTCAAATGTTTTTCTAATCCCACGCTCCCCCATTGCTTGTATGTCTCTATATCTTTAAAAGGGTTCCGGATTAACCCTTCCCTGGGGTTGCAGCAGAGGGGAACTCCATGCTGGCTCAAAGCATCTGTCATAGAGCCGTGGTCTAACTTACTGCCACATTGTAAGCACACCTCATATATTAAGCTTAAGGTAAGCGCCAGGTTTTTTCCTATTGTATCTCAGTCAACCCAAGTGTCAGGCAGTCTACCACCCACCCCCCCAAGTTTCTGGCAGTCTCCCACCCACCCAAGTGTCAGGCAGTCTCCCACCCACCCACCCAAGTGTCAGGCAGTCTCCCACCCACCCACCCAAGTGTCAGGCAGTCTCCCACCCACCCACCCAAGTGTCAGGCAGTCTCCCACCCACCCACCCACCCAAGTGTCAGGCAGTCTCCCACCCACCCACCCACCCACCCACCCACCCAAGTGTCAGGCAGTCTCCCACCCACCCACCCACCCAAGTGTCAGGCAGTCTCCCACCCACCCACCCACCCACCCAAGTGTCAGGCAGTCTCCCACCCACCCAAGTGTCAGGCAGTCATAAGTGTCAGGCAGTCAAACCCAAGTGTCAGGCAGTCTCCCACCCACCCACCCAAGTGTCAGGCAGTCTCCCACCCACCCACCCAAGTGTCAGGCAGTCAAAGTGTCAGGCAGTCAACCCAAGTGTCAGACAGTCTCCCACCCACCCAAGTGTCAGGCAGACTCCCATAAAAGTGTCAGGCAGTCTCCCATAACCCAGCCAACCGTCAGGCAGTCTCCCATACCCTAGAGCAGGCCTGCACAACTCCAGTCCTCGAGGGTCGCAAACAGGCCAGGTTTTCAGGATATCCCTAAATCAGCACAGCTGGCTCAATTAGTGGCTCAGTCGTACTGAGACACTAATTGAGCCAGCTGTGCTGAAGTAGGGATATCCTAAAAACCTGGCCTGTGTGCGGCCCTCGAGGACTGGAGTTGTGCAGGCCTGCCCTAGAGAAAGTGCAGCGCACCATGATCCAGAGAAGAGGCAGGTCTGGCAAAAATCTATCTTTATTAGAAAGTCATAAAAACAAGGGATGCAACCCCACCCCACTCTGCCACATAACCAGGATGCTGACGCCCACCTGATGACGTCAGAGCTACCATATGGCGCCCCCTAGTGACGTCAGACGTCTAGGTCTAAATCCCTGGCAATACAGCATAGAGCTGCCTTGGAGGACTGCAGCCACAGCCACACATGGGGGAGTGTTCAGTCTGGGGAGAGGTGTGGCTGTGGCTGCAGTCCTCCAAGACAGCTCTATGCTGTATTGCCAGGGATTTAGACCTAGACGTCTGACGTCACTAGGGGGCGCCATATGGTAGCTCTGGCGTCATCAGGTGGGCGTCAGCATCCTGGTTATGTGGCAGAGCCGGGAGGGTGAGTATCAGGGGGGGTGGTATATATTGTGACTGTTTCTTGTGTTTGGTAGCCTTCACCTTGAGAAAGGCTGTATTTGACTGCCGAAACGTTGGACTTTATGGCATATTAAACCTCCTTTGAATAAGACCGTGTGCCTGCTTCTTCTTCTTTGTCCGGCTACAGGAAGGGTCAGGAGACAGGGAGGACAGAGGCAGGAGAACCCCATCTGGCTCCGGCCTTGCCTGTCCCTACGAATACAAACATACAACCCCTCACTGAATAACATAGCCCTAACCCCATGTAATAATCCTGGGTGTAAACAAAATAATGGTTTTATGAATATTGTAATGGTTTATTAGGGACCTAGGAGGTGGCCAGTGGGGCTGTTATGTGTATTTGTGTTTATTGTGGGTAGCGGGGGTGGGTGAACGGGGTATTGGCCCCAAGGATGGGTGTTTAGGCCTACCGGGTGGGGGGGTAGTGGGAGGGGTTAACCCCTTCATTACCTTAGCGGTATTAACCACTAAGTTAAAGAAGAGGTTAAGTCATCCCCCAACCCCCTGGCAAGGCCTAAACACCCAGCCAGGGCCAAATACCACCTTCTCCCACCCCCGCTACCCACAATAAGCCTGGCACGGGTGTATAACCCCTTCATTGCCTTGGCGGTAATGAAGTTGCCTGTAAATGCATTTTTTATGCATGGGATTCATGCCGGGGGTCTCTGATGCTGATATTAATGGATATCAGCTCCGGGATACATGCATTTTATTTTCATCGCAGCTTCACCCCACCTTCTTGCCTACTTTTGTGGCGGGACAATTTGGAGAAGAAACAGCAATTTTAAAGTGGCTGATCAGGGCTTATAGAATTGAGCGTGTTTGAAAAACTGGCGATCAGTGCCGAAAAGTGGCTTATCACCGCGCATCTGCAGATTTTATTTATTTATTTATTTTCCGGCAAAAAAAAAAACGGTTATTTTTGCTCTAATCGCCAGCTTCTCTGGGCTTACTGAATCGCTGTAGGCGATTACTGCATGAGGGCCTTAGGGAGGATTTGTTCCTGTAAAGTACACCTAGTTTGGCATAGGATTTGGATGTCAGGGTATCAATGTGCAACCCAAATGTTAAATGGGAGTTGAACTATATGCCCAGATATTTCAAACCAGTAACAGGGGCTAGGATGGTATTAGAGCTGGTTTTTATCTGAAGCTCTGTGGTAGCTTTAGCAATTTAGCTCTGGTCCCAAATACCATTGTTACAGTCTTGTCAGTGTTTAAAATCAGTTTGTTTTGGGAAATCCAGTTTCAAGTCTCAAAAAATCAGATTGAAGTATGTGTTCAAGGTCAGAGAGGCGAGGGCTGCGTGCATATAGGATAAGATCTAAGGCCTCTCACAATAACCCGTTAGGAATATAAATTCCTCATCTATCCGACATAAGTATAAAATATACTCTACCTAGACCCCTAATACAGAGTTACCCACCTTATACGGGAGCAGCTGCCAGACGAGTATAGTAAATGTATCTTATTTCTTTTGCCACTGGAGGGCAGCGTGGAGTTACATGGAGTGGCGCCCGTAAGGACGACGTGCCAGTTAGGCGGAAGGAGACGCGCACACACTTTTATGTGACACGGATATATTTGGGGAGGGATTTTGTAGTCTGAGTGAGAAAATTGATATTTTGTCACAATGGAAAAATGGAAAAATTAACCATTTAAATATGCACAGATTTTATCCCACTTTTGGAAATTAGGGATGTTGCCTAAAAGTTTGAGAATGCATAAAGTGCCACCCCTGGGCTTTAATGAAGCAGCATTTGTGGGATAACGGGAACAGCATTCTGTATAAAGGTATTTTGGGCTCGATATAAATAATTGAAGCCAAAAACTAATATTAAGGGGCCTATGCAGAGAGCAGCGCGAACGGAAATTTCGGCGTTTTTAGCGCTATATGGCTATAATAAGGTTGGAAATGTTAAATGGGAGTTGAACTATATGCCCAGATATTTCAAACCAGTAACAGGGGCTAGGATGGTATTATAGCTGGTTTTTATCTGAAGCTCTGTCATTGGTAGCTTTAGCAATTTAGCTCTTTTCCCAAATACCATTGTTACAGTCTTGTCAGTGTTTAAAATCAGTTTGTTTTGGGAAATCCAGTTTCAAGTCTCAAAAAATCAGATTGAAGTATGTGTTCAAGGTCAGAGAGGCGAGGGCTGCGTGCATATAGGATAAGATCTAAGGCCTCTCACAATAACCCGTTAGGAATATAAATTCCTCATCTATCCGACATAAGTATAAAATATACTCTACCTAGACCCCTAATACAGAGTTACCCACCTTATACGGGAGCAGCTGCCAGACGAGTATACAGTAGTAAATGTATCTTATTTCTTTTGCCACTGGAGGGCAGCGTGGAGTTACACGGAGTGGCGCCCGTAAGGACGACGTGCCAGTAAGGCGGAAGGAGAAGCGCACACACTTTTATGTGAAACGGATATATTTGGGGAGGGATTTTGTAGTCTGAGTGAGAAAATTGATATTTTGTCACAATGGAAAAATTAACCATTTAAATATGCACAGATTTTATCCCACTTTTGGAAATTAGGGATGTTGCCTAAAAGTTTGAGAATGCACAAAGTGCCACCCCTGGGCTTTAATGAAGCAGCATTTGTGGGATAAAGGGAACAGCATCCTGTATAAAGGTATTTTGGGCTCGATATAAATAATTGAAGCCAAAAACTAATACAGCTAAACCCCGTTATAACGCGCCTCGTTATACCGCGATTCGGTTATAACGCGGTTTTCCCGTGGCTCCCGTTTTTAAAAACACACACTGCACACTGCACACACACTGCTCATTGCTCACACTGCACACACTCACTGCACACACACTGCTCATTGCTCACACTGCCACACTGCACACACACTGCACACTGCACACACACTGCTCATTGCTCACACTGACACACTGCACACACACTGACACACTGCACACACACTGCACACACTCACGCACACTCACACACACTCACACACACTCACACACACCCACACACACTTACGCACACTTACGCACACTCACGCACACTTACAGACACTCTCACACACGCACACACACACACTTACACACACTTACACACACTTAGACACTCACAGACACTTACACACACTCACACACACTCACACACACTCACACACACTTAGACACACTTAGACACTCACAGACACTCACAGACACTCACAGACACTCACACACACTCACACACACTCACACACACTTACACACACTTACACACACTTACACACACTCAGACACTTACACACACTCACAGACACTTACACACACTCACACACACTTAGACACACTTAGACACTCACAGACACTCACACACACTTACACACACACTCAGACACTTACACACACTCACAGACACTTACACACACTCACACACACTTAGACACACTTAGACACACTTAGACACTCACAGACACTCACACACACTTACACACACTTACACACACACTCAGACACTTACACACACTCACAGACACTTACACACACTCACAGACACTTACACACACTTAGACACTCACAGACACTCACAGACACTCACACACACTCACACACACTTACACACACTTACACACACACTCAGACACTTACACACACTCACAGACACTTACACACACTCACACACCCATATACACACACTTACACACACTTACACACACACTCACAGACACTTACACACACTTACACACACTTACACACACACTCAGACACTTACACACACTCACAGACACTCACAGACACTTACACACACTTACACACACTTACACACACACTCAGACACTTACACACACTCACAGACACTCACAGACACTCACACACACTTACACACACTTACACACACACTCAGACACTTACACACACTCACAGACACTTACACACACTCACACACCCATATACACACACACACACTTTCTCTCCCATATATACATACACACACACTCTCTCACTCTACACAGACGGGGGGTGGGGTCGGAGCAGAGGAAAGGCCGCGACCAGCACCACCACCCGCTCCCCCCCCTCCTCCCGCGCAGGCAGCGGGAGCACCGGGGACAGCGGTGGGGAGAAGAAACCCCCCGCTACAACCTCCATGCAGGCAGCGGGATCTCAGGTAAGCGGCGACCTGAGGGACATCCCCACTCCCATCTCCTGCCCCGCGGCCTGTCCCGCGGTGACAGGGGGAAGCGGGGACAGGAGAGACATCCCCACTCCCATCTCCTGCCCCGCGGGCTGTCCCGCGGTGACAGGGGGAAGCGGGGACAGGAGAGACATCCCCACTCCCATCTCCTGCCCCGCGGCCTGTCCCGCGGTGACAGGGGGAAGCGGGGACAGGAGAGACATCCCCGCTCCCATCTCCTGCCCCGCGGCCTGTCCCGCGGTGACAGGGGGAAGCGGGGACAGGAGAGACATCCCCACTCCCATCTCCTGCCCCGCGGCCTGTCCCGCGGTGACAGGGGGAAGCGGGGACAGGAGAGACATCCCCGCTCCCATCTCCTGCCCCGCGGCCTGTCCCGCGGTGACAGGGGGAAGCGGGGACAGGAGGGACATCCCCACTCCCATCTCCTGCCCCGCGGCCTGTCCCGCGGTGACAGGGGGAAGCGGGGACAGGAGAGACATCCCCACTCCCATCTCCTGCCCCGCGGCCTGTCCCGCGGTGACAGGGGGAAGCGGGGACAGGAGAGACATCCCCGCTCCCATCTCCTGCCCCGCGGCCTGTCCCGCGGTGACAGGGGGAAGCGGGGACAGGAGGGACATCCCCGCTCCCATCTCCTGCCCCGCGGGCTGTCCCGCGGTGACAGGGGGAAGCGGGGAGCGGAGGGACATCCCCACTCCCATCTCCTGCCTCCTGTTATGTCTCTGGTTTTAATGCATATTGCCATGCTCAGTAGCACTCCTCTGACACTCATATGCTTATATATATGTTGTGGGTATTTTGGGGGTTTAATAGGAGCTTGTTAGGTGTCCAGTATGTTTTACAATTCTTGTCCAGCTAGTCATGGCTGATTGGAGGTTGGCAACCTCCTACTTAATTTAAGCTCACCCCCTCCCACATTTAAATGGTTATGGGCTCACTCCATAGCATCTTCCACTCAGGGGAACTTGCCTGCTTGCAGTTTGGCTGTGACATCTCTAATACAGAGTGCTTTTCCTGGTAATGTACAGGTTAATAAAAGCTTCAGTCAGACAGAACTTTGCAGCTAATATTGACAGATTTACTATAAATCATTCTTCCTGTTATTAAACAGGTTATTAAGAATTTATATTAGCGTTAGGGACCCCTGATATGTGGTCTGCCTTGGCGTTGGCTCAGGGGCTTACAACAATTTTGGCCAAAAATGTCAAACTAAAAGACCATTTACTTATTAGATATTTAACCATATATATTTAGGCACTGTACCGTGTATGAGTCTCACTAGATGTGCTAAAAACTGAGCTTTGTCTGTGTTTTATGTTATGTCTCTGGTTTTAATGCATATTGCCATGCTCAGTAGCACTCCTCTGACACTCATATGCTTATATATATGTTGTGGGTATTTTGGGGGTTTAATAGGAGCTTGTTAGGTGTCCAGTATGTTTTACAATTCCCTAGTTTTGCCCACTTGTGTCTATGGGTAGTACCCGTGACAGGGGTCCTAGCCTTTTTTAAGTGTTTTTAATCATGTACTGTTTACTTATCCTTTTTTGCACTGTGTCAAATAAATAAAATACTATATGTTAATCTGCATACCTGAGTGCTCCCATACGGGTTACTTTTTTCTCTTTTCACTCATACTATTTACAACCCGTGAGCACCGCCAATTCTTACTGATGTAAAGTTATTTATTGGCTTATGGTGGCATTAATATTGCAAAAGTAGATGCGAGGTTTTTTTCCCCACCTTCCCCCCCTTTTTCCCCCCGTTATTTGAACATATATATATATATATATATATATATATATATATATATATATATATATATATATATATACTGTAAATATTCCTGTATATTCATTTGCATGTCTTAGACAGGTCTGCAACCCTGTCTTTCACCATTATCTTTAACCTTAATAGTCGTATATATATATATACATATATATATATTTATATATATATATACATACACATGTAGTATGTATATATATATATCATACTATATGTATATATATAGTCTGTTTTATACACACATACACGTGTGTGTGTGTGTGTGTATATATGTGTGTGTGTGTATATATATATATATATATATATATATATATATATATATATATATATATATATACTGTATATATATATATATATATATATATATATATGGTATAACCCAGAGGTGCGCAAAGTGGGGGGGGGGGAGATTTTTTTGGGGGGGGGGTTGGCGCGGGCGGTTGCAGAGGCCCCGCGCACTTCCTCGAGGCATTAAAATTAAATGCCGGGGGATCACGTGAGGCCTCTGCAATGCTATTACTTACCTTGACTCTGCCGGCGTCACTCGTGTCCATGGCAACGCGGTGTTAAATTACGCCGCGGGGTCATGTGACGTCACCCTCGTCAAATGCCGCTGCAGGTCACGTAACGCCGCATCAAGGTAAGGGGGGGGGGGCGCGAGCACCAACAGAGGGAAGGCAGGGGGGCGAGCTGCAAAAGTTTGTGCTCCCCTGGTATAACCAATAAATAATATAGCTGATATAGCAATCTGGTTGTCGCTAGAGAGAGATTATAATGGCAGTGAGAAATAGTGGCCAGAATTAATAACATTTCAATTACTAAAAAGTAGTTGTAATAAAATAATAATAAACACTATGCCTAAACACAATAAAAGTCCAGAAACCTAGCTCTAATAGCTATGTTATAACTCAATCATAAAAGGATCCAATTCGGGCGTCCTCTGGAGCCCTGGCAGCTCTCTTCAGGGAAACAACCACCTCCTCGATAGATATCTAAACAAAACAAAAAGAAGAGAAAGCGCCCGCTCCATGTGTAAATTTGGTTTAACAATTTCATTTCCTGGACAAGATAAAAATAACAAACTCACAAACGCCCGTTTGGTAAAAGCATTGTGTGAGACAGGCTCGGGCTCCGTGGTAATCCGGTGGTCAATCCGCAGCTCCAGACTTTGGACGATGACCGGGAAACTCGATAGGCTGCGCCCCTCGCAGTGTGGTCCTCCGGCAATCTGTAGTATGCAGTTGTGATTCCACTCTGTAATTCCGGTGTCTCGTCTTGGTTGTGTACCAACTTCCCTTCCCGGCGTCAAGACGGATAGTGTGGCAATAACGAGAACAAAGTACCTACGCGTTTCTTCAGCACACGGCCGATTTCATCAGGGGATAATGCTACAACTCACTCGTAATGGTTTTATAGTCCTACAGTCCAATTGGTAATGGCATAATAGATCACATGTGTTACTGATTTTAGATAATACAGTAATAGATTCTTGTATGACACACACACACACACATATATATATATATATATATATATACACACATACGTATGTATGTATATATATATATATAATATATATATATATATATATATATACACACACACATACATCTATTTACACACACACACACATACATACATACATATAAAACGGTCTTCTTCGGAGAGAAGAAGATATATATATGTATATATATATATATATATATATATATATATACATATATATATGTGTGTGTATATGTGTATATATATATTTACACACACATATACACACACATAATGTTATAGGTTAGCGGTGCGTGAACTGGGGGGCGGGAGATTTGTCTGGGGGGGCGCGGGGGCGGGTGCAGAGGTCCCGCGCTCCTCCCCAAGGCATTTAAATGAAATGCCGGGGATCACGTGAGGCCTCTGCAACAGTAACACTGACCGGGATTCAGACACGTCTCCATGGCAACGCGGCATCAAATGACACCGCGGGGTCATGTGACGTCACTCGACCCCGGAGTGTGCTGGCAGGTAGGAGAGGGGGCGCAAGACCGGGGGAGGCCAGGCAAGGGGACGCAGCTTCAGAAGTTTGCGCTCCCCTGTTATAGATTACCATGCCAACAAATTGTAATAGTGCTACAGGGATCAATAAATATTACATTTAATACTTAATTATTGTGATGTTTCTAATCTACTGTGTGTTACAAATAACATTAATATCTTACAACTGAATACATTGCAATAATGTGATACCTATTTATTTGTGATTTAAAGTGTGTTACATAGTGATAAATTATCTAATAAATAAATCTTAAACTAATCCCACACAGTGACTACTTCATTCTGTGAATAAATGTGTTTTTAATGTCATTACTATGAAGGAGATGAAGATATAGTGTATATATAAATTCCTACCTGCAAACGCCGTCTCAGCCTGTCAGAATACGCGCAGAGTGACCTGTCGTGACACGTCAGGTCACTCTGTAACCGAACCCGGATCTGTGACGCATATGTACTGAGGTGGGGTTGGATCCCCCACGGTTATTTCTTGTTTTATTAATAAATAATTTACTATATTTTAATCTCTGGTGCGCATTGTGTGCATTTTTCTTCTTGTCTGCACAGTGCTTCAGATGCTGCATCTGAAAAAATGCCGGTGGATCGGGATGTGAGGTAGGGAAGTGACGTCCGCGCCGGAACGTTATTGCCACGCCTCCAAATATTCATTGCCACGCCCCCAATCGCACCCGCTGCATACCCTGCAAAGCCATAAAAAGCTCAGACTTCAGCAAGTGTATTGCAGCGTGTGTGCCTTCCCTCCGTCTGAAATACTATAGACGCAGCCTTATCAACGCTTACTAAATAGGCCCGTGTCTCTCTCTCTCTCTCTGTGTCTCTGTCTCTCTCTGTGTGTCTCTGTCTCTCTCTGTGTGTCTCTCTCTCTCTCTCTCTCTGTATCTCTGTCTCTCTCTGTGTCTCTGTGTGTGTCTCTGTGTCTCTGTCTCTCAAATCAAATCAGCTTTATTGGCATGACAAAAGAACATTTCAGTATTGCCAAAGCGTGAGTTATAGGGGGTGTGGGACAATGATTACACGAATACTAGGGGGTACGGTATAATGGTTATACAGTACATTACTTTTGTCTCTCTCTCTCTCTCTGTGTCTCTCTCTCCCTATGTCCCTCTCTCTGTCTCTCTCTCATTCTCTGTCTCTCTCTCATTCTCTGTCTCTCTCTCATTCTCTGTCTCTCTCTCTCATCCCTGTATGATAGGTATGTTCCAACTCTATTTTTTGCTCTTCTTTTCCGTTTGAGAGGAGGGAGTCCCTCACCTCTTCAGCCACACACCAGGAACGCTGGATTGCTTTCAGACGCTCGGAGAGGCGGATACAGTCGTGGATTGCAGGCACTGATTTATCTGGTAAGTACCGCAAACATGCTTGAACAAGGGCCGTAGACATTTTATTTGATGGTTTAGATTATCATTGTCTGTGGTTGTTAGTTATTGGTATTAGAGTTTTTTGATGTTGTTACGAATCAAATACATTTTGAAGTAGTAATCCCCTCCGAACTGGGCATTCCTGGCCAATAATGCCCTGGCTGTAAGAGTTGAAGGGCCCAAGCAAAGCCCCCACCTCTATACACACTAACACTGCAGGGGCATCAGAGTGTCTTGTTGTCATGGCAACGGGGGGTGTCACGTGATGTCATTTGTTTAATAAATTATTTTTTAAGGTGTCCTGGTTTTTCATTTTTGAAATCTGGTCACCCTATGTATTTATGCTGCATTCAGTGCTGTAATGTGCTGTAATTGGGTTACATGGCGTACATAGTGTATATACCGCATTCAGGGTAAGTGCTGTATGTGGATTATAAAGTGTATATATGCTGCATTCAGGGTTATAAAGTCGTTTATAGAGTATATACTGCATTCACGGTTACGTGCGGCATGTGGAGTATAAGGTGTATATATGCTGCATTCAGTGTTATAATGTGCTTTAAGTGGGTTACATGGCGGGTATAGTGGATATACTGCATTCAAGGTTACGCGCCGTATTGGATTATAACGGGTATATATGCTACAGTCAGTGTTATAATGTGCGGTATTTGGGTTACAGGGGTGTATACGGTACCGCAGTGGTGGTGGCGTGCTGTATTTGGATTATATGGTATACACTGCAATCATGGTTACGTGCTGGGTTCTGAATATAATGTTTATAGACCACATGCGCGGTTACATGACGGGTTTGGATTATATGGTGTATATGCTGCATGCTTGGCTTCGGGCCATTGCGTGGAGCATATGGTGTGTGTATATACTGCCTTTGGGGGTCATGTGCTGTATTGGTCCAGCGTTACATGCTACATTCAGGACGACGTGGGGTATACGGTGCGTTATGCTGCAGGCAGAGGTATAACGCGTGTAGGGGTTAATCTCACTTCCTGTTCAGCGCAGGCCATGGTAGGGCATGGGTAATCCCTCTTCCTGTTCAGCACTTGGCTCCCTCTATCGTATGGGTAATCCCTCTTCCTGTTCAGCACTTGGCTCCCTCTATCATATGGGTAATCCCTCTTCCTGTTCAGCACTTGGCTCCCGCTATTGTATGGGTAATCCCAGTTCCTGTTTAATATACGGCCCTGCGGTTGTATGGGTAATCCCAGTTCCTGTTTAACACACGGCCCTGCTATTGTATGGGTAACCCCACTTCCTGTTCAGCACATGGCCCTGCTATGGACGGGTAACCCCCCACTCCCTGTTCAGCACAGGGCCGCATGCCTCTGGTTTGGTGTGGGTAATCCCACTTCCTGTTCAGCGCATGGCCAGGGATGGTGCGGGTAATCCCACTCCCTGACTGGGCACGATCAGGAAAATATGCTGGTATAGCAAATATGCATGCGGGAAGGGGGTAAAGGGGCGGTTGCAAATAGCAGGCCTAACGCCCCTTCTTCGGTTAGCAGAAGGTCCCATGTATCGATGATAACATATCAATTCATGTTTCTTTCAGTCAGTTTCGGTACCTCGTGCGAGTAGCAATTCAGTTTTCATCCGGATCGGATCCGCCTCCGTCGACCCTCGATACTTCCCATACTCACAGAAAAACCCAGTAGACGGAACACATAGTTAAATCACGCAAATTGAAATCACACTCCCGCGACACTTAGCGCATCAATCAGAATGTACTTCGTAGACAAAATCATACAACTGCAGGCTGACGCGCGAAGCAAGGAAGAAGGCTGGTTCCAGAGGCAGCTGTTGATGCTCATGCACCGGCAGAGTCACCAGCAGTAGTGACACCAGCGATAAGCGCAGCGCCAGTTCTAGCAACGCTAATCGCATCAGCAGCGGCGATAGCTCCAGCTATAGCGACAGTCGTAGCGCCAGCATTGGGGGCGGCGCCAGCGGTAGCGACACCTGTAGTTCCAGCAGTGGCAGTGGCCGCTGTTCCCGCCCGCAGGCGGTTAACAACACACCTCTAGGGGCTGGTGGGCAGGCCGGGCAAGTGGAATCACCATCCTCCACGCTCCCCCTCCCTCAGGCGGCACCCGCCTCAGAGGAGCTAGCCAAGGATAAGAGGATGCCCGATGCGGCATATAAGGTCTCTTATACATCCAGACCTAGCTCAGTGGGCTTGCACTTGCTGAAAGAGGTGAAGGACAAGATATGGGCCGGGGAGTACGTAGATATATTATCTCTGCTACCAGGCTACAGGGAGGCGTTGGCCGCGTCCTCAAAGACGGGGGAAGCGAAGAAGGTGGATGTGGAAAAGAGGCTTTTCCCACACACCTTTCGCAATTGGTCGAAGGCATTTGTTATCCTGGCTGGAGTAATTGGGGAGAAGGATCCCCAGGCGTGCGCATCGCTCTTTACGTATCACGACATGATCGAGGAAGCACACCACACTTACGGGGGAACGGGTTGGTGGACATATGACCGGTGCTTTAGGCAATCAATGAAGGCCCAAGAGGTGGTGATACCATGGAACGTCAAGGATGTCAACCTGTATCTGCAGTTTGTGTCTGGGGGCGGGGCAGATTCCTTTCGAGGGTGCGGCACCGGAGGTAGGGGGGCATGGCGGAATAACGTACCAGGGACTAGCCAGTCGCTGCACACCAACTCGGGCGTCTGTTGGCCGTTTAACCAGTCCAACTGCACGTACGACAACTGCCGTTTCCAACACATCTGCTCCTTTTGCGGCGGCCGCCACGCCCAGGCAAAGTGTTTTAAGAAGGGCAGTCGCAGGGGGAGGGGCGCAGGGCGGACGTTTGGACGCGAGGGCAGCGACACCAATAATCGTCGCCAATTTGGCACCGTGGCTAGCAAGGTATCCCAATAGGGAAGCGGCCCAGCTACTCCTAGCTGGGTTTAAGGAGGGGTTTAGGATCCCGTTTGAATATCAAGCGGGATCTGAGTTTAGTCGAAACTTGAAATCGGTCAGGACACACGGTGACGTAGCTAGGGAAAAGGTCTGGAAGGAAGTCCAATTGGGAAGGATGGCTGGCCCCTTCGAGTCCCCTCCCTTGCCTAATCTCAGGATTTCCCCATTGGGAGTGGTCCCCAAAAAAAGAGGCTGGGGAGTATAGGTTGATACAACACCTATCCTACCCCGAGGGGTCGTCGGTAAACGACGGCATTGACAGGGAGTTGTGTTCGGTGTCTTACGCGAACTTCGATCAAGCCGCAGCGCTGGTGGAAAGGATGGGAGAAGGGGCTCTAATGTCAAAAGCTGACATCAAATCGGCCTTCAGACACTTGCCAGTCCACCCCGAGTGCTTTCATTTGCTAGGCTGCATGCTCGAAGGTCAGTACTACATAGACTTATGCTTACCAATGGGATGTGCGCTTTCTTGTTTTTATTTCGAGACATTTAGCACCTTCCTAGAATGGGTGGCCCGGAAGAGGGTGCAGGCAGCGGGGGTCATGCACTACTTGGACGACTTCCTTTTTGTTGGCCCCAGGGGTTCGGACTTATGCGCTAGGTGGCTGTTTGAATTTTCAGCCCTGGCGCGTGAGTTCGGCGTTCCTTTGGCCGACGAGAAGACGGTGCGGCCAACAACCACTCTTACCTTTTTGGGCATAGAAATCGACTCTGAGGCGATGGAGTACAGGCTCCCTCCGGAGAAGCTGGTCGCCCTAAGCAGGCTTCTCCGTGAATTCATAGCTCTCAAGAAAACATCATTGAGGCACTTCCAGGCGCTGCTAGGCCACTTAGTATTTGCTGCGCGCGTAATGCCGGCTGGGAGGGTTTTCGCCAGGCGCCTCTCCGCAGCAACGGTCGGGGTGAGACGACCCAACCACTTCATCCGCATCACCGCCGAAATCCGAAAGGACTTGACGGTGTGGCTGCGTTTTTTAAAGGATTATAACGGCAGAACCTTGTGGCGAGGTCCCCCATCCAACAACACAGAGTTGCAGTTGTTTACAGACGCCTCAGGGTCAGTCGGTTTTGGGGCCTACTTCGGTGGGGCATGGTGCGCGGAGCGGTGGCCTCCCCACTGGCGGGGGACGCCGCTCATTAAGAACTTGGCGTTCTTGGAACTATTTCCCTTGCTCGTCGCAGTGCGCCTGTGGGGTCACTTATTCGCGAATAAGCAAGTAATTTTTTGGACAGACAACATGGGTGTAGTGGAAGCCGTGAACAATTTCGGCTCACGCTCCCCGCCGGTGCTGTCCCTTCTGCGCTGTTTCGTACTGGCATGCTTGCAATTGAACATAGCGTTCAAGGCTCGACATGTCCCGGGGGTGGTGAATAACATTGCTGATGCCTTATCCCGGTTACAGATGGCGCTGTTTCGCAGACTGGCCCCCGGGGCGGACCTAATCGGCAGTCCATGCCCTGCAGACCTTTGGGTGCTGGCGACGACCAAGTGACCTCGTTGGTACGATCATCGCTGGCTCCGGGTACGTGGCGGGCCTATTCGGCAGCGTGGCGCGATTATCAAAGTCTGGCAGGGGAATTGGGTCTCGATGTATTGGGAGTCGGGACCTTGCTATCATTTGTCCTAAACTTAAGGGCAGGGGGTTTATCGGGAGGATCCATAGGGAAAAAAGTGACAGGGGTCTCCTTCTTTTTGCAGCTAGAGGGCAAGGGGGACCCAACGAAGGCGTTTATCATCAAAAGGGTCCTAGCGGGGTTAACAAAGGGGACGGCGACAAATGACAGCAGACGGCCAGTGACACCAGCGATATTAGAAGGTTTAATGCAGGCCACAGACAGAGTGTGCCTATCGGGGTTGGAGGCGAAACTTTTCCGGCTGACGTTTGCATTGGCTTTCTTCGCAGCACTGCGAGCTGGGGAGTTGGTGTGCGCGTCGCGCAAGTGCGAGGGAGGGATGCAGTTTGAGGACATAGTCTTAGGGGAAGGGTGGGTCAAACTACACGTGAAAAGGTCAAAAACAGACCAGCGGGGAAGGGGAGCGTGGATATCTTTGCTAGGGCTACCAGGGACCAAATTTTGCCCAGTGAGCACGCTCAGGGAATACTTGGCATGCAGGCCAGACGGTCAGGGCCCCCTGCTCCTTCACGCGGACGGGGTACCGTTATCTAGATTCCAGTACCTGTGGGTTTTCCGCATGTGTCTAAGACACCAGGGCCTCGACGAGGCACAATACGGGACACATTCGTTCCGGATTGGGGCGGCAACGGAAGCATCACGCGCGGGGCTGTCAGTAGCTGCGATTCAAAAGATAGGGCGATGGAAGTCTAACAGATACCGGTCCTATATCACCCCACTCTGCCACATAACCAGGATGTTGACGCCCACCTGATGACATCAGAGCTACCATATGGCGCCCCCTAGTGACGTCAGACGTCTAGGTCTAAATCCCTGGCAATACAGCATAGAGCTGTCTTGGAGGACTGCAGCCACAGCCACACCTCTCCCCAGACTGAACACTCCCCCATGTGTGGCTGTGGCTGCAGTCCTCCAAGACAGCTCTATGCTGTATTGCCAGGGATTTAGACCTAGACGTCTGACGTCACTAGGGGGCGCCATATGGTAGCTCTGACGTCATCAGGTGGGCGTCAGCATCCTGGTTATGTGGCAGAGCCGGGAGGGGTGAGTATCAGGGGGGGTGGTATATATTGTGACTGTTTCTTGTGTTTGGTAGCCTTCACCTTGAGAAAGGCAGTATTTGACTGCCGAAACGTTGGACTTTATGGCATATTAAACCTCCTTTGAGTAAGACCGTGTGCCTGCTTCTTCTTCTTTGTCCGGCTACAGGAAGGGTCAGGAGACAGGGAGGACAGAGGCAGGAGAACCCCATCTGGCTCCGGCCTTGCCTGTCCTTACAAATACAAACATACAACCCCTCACTAAATAACATAGCCCTAACCCCATGTAATAATCCTGGGGGTAAACAAAATAATGGTTTTATGAATATTGTAACGGTTTATTAGGGACCTAGGAGGTGGCCAGTGGGGCTGTTATGTGTATTTGTGTTTATTGTGGGTAGCGGGGGTGGGTGAACGGGGTATTGGCCCCAAGGATGGGTGTTTAGGCCTACCGGGTGGGGGGGTAGTGGGAGGGGTTAACCCCTTCATTACCTTAGCGGTATTAACCACTAAGTTAAAGAAGAGGTTAAGTCATCCCCCAACCCCCTGGCAAGGCCTAAACACCCACCCAGGGCCAAATACCACCTTCTCCCACCCCCGCTACCCACAATAAGCCCGGCACGGGTATATAACCCCTTCATTGCCTTGGCGGTAATGAAGTTGCCTGTAAATGCATTTTTTATGCATGGGATTCATGCCGGGGGTCTCTGGTGCTGATATTAATGGATATCAGCTCTGGGACACATGCATGTTATTTTCATCGCAGCTTCACCCCACCTTCTTGCCAACTTTTGTGGCGGGACAATTTGGAGAAGAAACAGCAATTTTAAAGTTGCGATCAGCCGCAATAAGCTGATCAGGGCTTATAGAATTGAGCGTGTTTGAAAAACTGGCGATCAGTGCCGAAAAGTGGCTTATCACCGCGCATCTGCCGATTTTATTTATTTATTTATTTTCCGGCAAAAAAAAAAACCGGTTATTTTTGCTCTAATCGCCAGCTTCTCTGGGCTTACTGAATCGCTGTAGGCGATTACTGCATGAGGGCCTTAAAGTACACCTAGTTTGGCATAGGATTTGGATGTCAGGGTATCAATGTGCAACCCAAATGTTAAATGGGAGTTGAACTATATGCCCAGATATTTCAAACCAGTAACAGGGGCTAGGATGGTATTAGAGCTGGTTTTTATCTGAAGCTCTGTCATTGGCAGCTTTAGCAATTTAGCTCTGGTCCCAAATACCATTGTTACAGTCTTGTCAGTGTTTAAAATCAGTTTGTTTTGGGAAATCCAGTTTCAAGTCTCAAAAAATCAGATTGAAGTATGTGTTCAAGGTCAGAGAGGCGAGGGCTGCGTGCATATAGGATAAGATCTAAGGCCTCTCACAATATAAATTCCTCATCTATCCGACATAAGTATAAAATATACTCTACCTAGACCCCTAATACAGAGTTACCCACCTTATACGGGAGCAGCTGCCAGACGAGTATAGTAAATGTATCTTATTTCTTTAGCCACTGGAGGGCAGCGTGGAGTTGCAAGGAGTGGCGCCCGTAAGGACGACATGCCAGTTAGGCGGAAGGAGAAGCGCACACACTTTTATGTGAAACGGATATATTTGGGGAGGGATTTAGGAGTCTGAGTGAGAAAATTGATATTTTGTCACAATGGAAAAATGGAAAAATTAACCATTTAAATATGCACAGATTTTATCCCACTTTTGGAAATTAGGGATGTTGCCTAAAAGTTTGAGAATGCATAAAGTGCCACCCCTGGGCTTTAATGAAGCAGCATTTGTGGGATAAGGGGAACAGCATTCTGTATAAAGGTATTTTGGGCTCGATATAAATAATTGAAGCCAAAAACTAATATTAAGGGGCCTATGCAGAGAGCAGCGCGAACGGAAATTTCGGCGTTTTTTAGCGCTATATGGCTATAATAAGGTTGGAAATGGCGAGTTGAGTAAAAAGCGCCATTTTTTTATTTTTTTTTAGTAGAACTCGCCGCACGGCTGGCGAGAACCAAAATCTCGCCAGTTTTGAAAAGGGCCGTATGCAGAAAGGTACGATCGCCATCTAGGGGCTGTTCGCGCCATTAAAATGGAGAGAAATTCTACAATTAGCTCCGCCAGCAAAAGTTGGCAGGAAACTGGAGCTCACCGGCGAGAGTGAAAAGAAAAAAAAAAAACGCGCTTTTTTTCAAACATGTTTCACCAGCGCGCATCTCGCCGGTTGAAACTCTCCATAATCAAGCATGATTTTAAATGCAGTTTTCTGACCTTTCTGCATATGGAGATAAAATCACGCCATTACAGGTACAATTTATTACCAATTCCAATTATTTCCAGCGCTGCTCTCTGCATAGGCCCCTAAGTAAATTGAGAATGGAAAAATATTCAGCACAAACGTACAGAATGTGATGTTCTGAGAGATCTTACAGATGTTATCAAATCCCACAATGAATGTATAGAAAATGTTTGTATAGAACGAGTCAAACAAGAATATGCCAATAAAACGTTTAATTGGGAGATACAGGGGCCACAATTCAGGTCAGTTAGCTGGAAGAAGGGAAGCCGGTCAGCCGGTAGAGCCGGTCAGCCTGTCAGCCAGTAGAGCAGGTCAGCCGGTCAGCCAGAAGAGCAGGTCAGCCGGTCAGCCAGTAGAGCAGATCAGCCGGTAGAGCAGGTCAGCCGGTCAGCTCTGAGATCAGCATTACTTATATCCCCTAAACGTTGTCCCCTGCATGTAATGCGCAGAACAGCCTACACTGCATATACTGTACATGAGATACTTAACCCTTTCTTTTCGCTCGACTCTAATCTGAATGATTTGCTAATTGGTTTGTAATTAGAGAGATATTTGTAGCAGAATCCCATGTATGTTCTTTTTACCTTTTTAGATACTGTTTTGTGTTATAAAAGATATGACAGATCAGAGGGGCTTCCTGTTTGCACTCGTGTTTTGGCAGAAGTGTATATGTGACCCTATAAATCTCCCTCACACCTGGCTTGGCAGTGTGACACTAGTGCAGCGACCTGGGGAAGAATCACTGAGCTGTTAGCAATAGATACAACGGATAGAAAAGACACTACACATAGGTTGGATTAAAGAGAGTATTTTATTGAAATAATTAATCTCTTTGCTGGTAGGGGCCTGCAGCACATTGCAGAGCGATATAGTAACACGCAGAGCAATGCACTGCAGGCCCCTCCGGCAGCAAAGGAGTGAAGACCAATGCAGGGTGTATAAAGATCTCACTGATAATTCATGCACAAAGGGCAGTTTGTTGCTGTGATCCAGAGGAAGGCGAAACATAACCCCTGCTGTGCAATGGGGGGAAAAAATTCCTTCCTGACCCCATTAAATGGCGATCGGATGGTCCCTGGATCACTGCGCAGTGAGATCAGATGGAACAGCACAGATCAGCGTTGTTATACACAGGGGCACACTCAGTATATAGAGATGCGGGTGATGGGGCCCTTGTGCCCCTGTGTATAACTCACCTGCTCCCCCATTCCCCTGCATATCTATCCCATTCACCCCTTTTCCTCCCGCATACCTCGCAGGGCCGGCCGGCCATTAGGCGGTCGCCTAGCGCGCAAAGGTCCTAGGGGCGCATTAATAATCATTATTATTTTTTCCTCTTATTATTTCTAATTTATTTATCTTTTTTTTAAAATTATTATTCTTTTTTTTATCCAGTATTTTGGCGCCCTTTTATTTTTATTTTGCGTCGCGCTGGGGTGCGGTCGCACCCCCTGCAGCCCCGATAGCTACGCCACTGTTTATTTTATTATTTTATTTATCTTATTATTTTTTATACAACTGGGGCACAAATTTTAAGTTTCGCCTGGGGCGCATGAAACCCGTGCTCCGGCCCTGCTCCTTGTTCTCTCTCACCCTCTCACGCCCAATATCCCAATCTCCCTATAGTACCTGCCCCTCCCGCAGCCTTCCTGATCTTATCTGCCTCTCCTGCGGTCAAACCAACTTCTCATGGCCCCTAGAATACCCCTGGATCTACGCCCTGGCTCCTCTGCTACCTGCTCCCGGGGTCTGCTGCTCCGCCTAAAAAAGGTGAAACAGCAGATCTGTCCGCACCTCTCGTATTCTGCTACCTGCTCCCGGGGTCTTCTCCTCCGCCTAAAAAAGGTGAAGCAGCAGATCCGTCCACACCTCTCGTATTCTCCTAGGCCATCGTCCACCACGTCGCCAGACTTGACATCCGCTTCGTCGTCTGCCTCATCGGCCGCCTTGTAGCCCACCTCTTCGCACCACTTGACGCCCGCTTTATCGTATGCCTCGTCGTCCGCCTCGTAGCCCGCCTCGTCGTCTGGTGGCACAAAGGGCACCACCTTCGTGCGTGTCCTGATCTGCAGGAGACATGAAGTGTTTGTAACCAGGGACAGTGATACTCTGTATCGCAAGAGCTCCTGTGCCACTTATACCCCCTCCCCAATACCACGTTATACCGCCCTCCACAGGGCAAATACCCATTATACCCACCTCCCCAGGCTCAGTACCCAGTTATACAACCCTCCCAAGGCCCAGTACCCAGTTATACAACCCTCCCAAGGCCCAGTACCCTGCTATACGCCCCTCCCCAGGCCCAGTACCCGTTATACCCACCTCACAAGGCCCAGAACCCGTTATACCCACCTCACCAGGCCTGTACCCATTATATACCCCTCCCCAGAAGGTCATGTTTCTATTTATCAAAAATACATTGAGTTACCTCTGGTTTTCAAGCATGTCCTGGGGGAGTTATCACAGAGACACAGAAACGTCGCTGAGTTTGGTGAGTAACTCCCTTAAACTCTCAGCAGTTGAATTCCCCATTAGGTGCTTAATGCGTTAAAAACAAGCGTTGCTATTTCTTTGCATGAAGTTGCAGGTAATTGGAAGAGTTACACAGTGACGGCTATTTCATCACTCACCTTCTTCCATCGAATCGGTCTTAGCGGTAGTGATCTCAGTATTATTTCCTCCTTCACATCGGATATCCATATCCATTCTTCGCCTCTGATCTGTATGCAAGACAATGCTTTAAGACAGGGTTGCGCAACCTTTTTCCCCTGCTCCCCCCTCCACCCTCCCCACCTTGTCTCCGACGTTCTGATATAACGACGTCATGTGATATCACGTTGCTATGGCAATGCCACATCATGTGACGCCACGTTGCTGTCTCCAGAAGCCGCCGGAGACAAGGAAAGGGAACTTACAGAGGCCTTGCGTGCGATTTCCGGCATTTAATTTAAATGCTGTGGGGAAGAGCGAGGGGCCACTGTAAGCGCGGAGCCCCTCCTCCCTCCTCCCCAAGAAAATGTCGCACCCCTCGATTTGCGCACCGATGCTTTAAGAGATATTCTGGGATCCTCCATCGGACCCTTCCTCATATTGACTGACCTTGCAGTGCTCTGCACTGACTTGCACTGACCTGCTATGATGCCTCTCAAAATACCATGCTAACTCATTCTGAACATACATGTGTCCTTTCTACTTGTTACTCAGCTTGTATGGGCCACAGACAGCTTTCCCGGGGTCCAGGACTAGTTGCCACCGGGGACACTCACCCATGGGTCGGCGACCTTGCGAGAACCCACCCCCCCAACCTGTTTTCTCTTGCATTGCCATAGACAACAACATTTCAGCCTGCTGGCCTTTCTCAGGTAAAGTGGCTAAACCCACTAAAGCCAGTAAAGAAAGGCCAGCAGCCGAAACATTGTAGTCTGTGGCACAATAAATTATCTTTTTTTATTCAAATCCGTGTGCCCTTTTCCATCAATCATATTGTATACATTGGACGAAATGCCGGTCTTCCCTGAGACTAAGGGGCACCGGTAAAAGTATGACTAATTGTTTTTTTTAGTGTGCAGCAAATCCCCATCATTTTTGCGTTCTCTTGCTCTGCCCCAATCTGACACACCACCTTGCTCTCTCACCCCCCTCTTACACTCCCGCGTCACCCTTTCCTTCCCCAAAGGTTGTCCTTTAATCAGATCTTACCCAAATTGTCTCCATCTCCCTTGGAAATGTTCTGTCTTTAAACTGTGCGGCTCCTCTTGATCCGGAGTTTCTTAGCTGACCCCTTTAGGTTTCGGCTCCGAGGGTCTAAAAAATAAGCGACTCCGAAAAGATGTGAAATATGCGCACGGGTGCTAATGGGGCACTGAGGGGGAGACTTAAATACTAGTAAATATAATCTACTGTGCTAACAAATATAATCTATTAACTAACAAATATAACTTATTAAACTAACAAATATAACTTATTAAACTAAGAAATATAACTTATTAAACTAAGAAATATAATTTATTAAACTAAGAAATATAACTTATTAAACTAAGAAATATAATTTATTAAACTAAGAAATATAACTTATTAAACTAAGAAATATAATTTATTAAACTAAGAAATATAACTTATTAAACTAAAAAATATAACTTATTAAACTTACAAATATAATCTATTTAACTAAATAAATATCTATTAAACTAAATAAATATCTATTCAAATAAATAAATATAATCTACTTCAAAACAATACAATAAAAAGCTGGAGAAATGATACGTTAACCAAGCCACAGATGTGATGCCAATGAGCGTTGAACTCCTTGCAGATCCACCGTCAGCTGGTTGTGGCAGAAAATGGTGACATGCAGTAGAACAGAGTGGTTGAGCTGTAACCACGGCAGTCAGGTCAGAAATCAACACAATATTTTTTGAAATTTAGAATGAGAATGTTCAGTATGTCACATTCTGGGCTCAGACTCTGAGCCCTGTCACATGTTAGCAGCTTGTGATAATAGAAAGTATCCATATACTGGGATGTGATAAGAGACATTATAGTCATTTTATACTGGGTCCCATAACCTGCTTTATATGAAGTATCATTTTACACTAGTAGAGATGTTACATTTTGAAAAAATAGCGCTTCTGGCGACAATGTTCATTTTCTCTACAAATGATAAATGAAAAAGTTGGATAAAACGTTATATGTGTGTGTGCGCGCGCAATATATATATATATATATATATATATATATATATATATATATATATATGAGTAAAAAGAGAAAAAAGTAACCCGTATGGGAGCACTCAGGTATGCAGATTAACATATAGTATTTTATTTATTTGACACAGTGCAAAAAAGGATAAGTAAACAGTACATGATTAAAAACACTTAAAAAAGGCTAGGACCCCTGTCACGGGTACTACCCATAGACACAAGTGGGCAAAACTAGGGAATGACTCAAATTGTCAACCCTTAACATGAAAATGGATAGTGACTCAAGAAACACTTGGATAGGTCAGAATAAATCACAACAGCTTAATGGGTTCACAGACACCTATACAAAGCTAAAGATAATACGTACTACACACCAATGAAGTGACTAGTCAAAATATAAATGACAATCTTAAACCATCATGAATCTGCTTGAGCATACAATTATGTAACCAATACCAACAGCACAAATAAATCACTTGAAGGAAAAAGGTGGCATGATGGGATGAAGTCACTAGATGTGTAGAGCAATGAAGTGTGTGAATAGCATGTATGGAAAATTGCCTGATGAACACCTATTAGATAACCTTGTGTGTGTTGTCAGTATCCATAATGAAAAAATAGAGTGTCACAGTCCAGAGATTAGTTGCACCAGTGCTGGGTAGCATAGTTACGTGAACATCTGTCAGGGGTCCTGCCTAGCACCCCCACTCCGACGCACCCCCACTCCAAGTCTAAGTCTCTGGACGAAACGCGTCGGAGTGGGGGTGCTAGGCAGGACCCCTGACAGATGTGCTGAACAGGAAGAGGGATTACCCATACGATAGAGGGAGCCAAGTGCTGAACAGGAAGAGGGATTACCCATGCCCTACCATGGCCTGCGCTGAACAGGAAGTGAGATTAACCCCTACACGCGTTATACCTCTGCCTGCAGCATAACGCACCGTATACCCCACGTCGTCCTGAATGTAGCATGTAACGCTGGACCAATACAGCACATGACCCCCAAAGGCAGTATATACACACACCATATGCTCCACGCAATGGCCCGAAGCCAAGCATGCAGCATATACACCATATAATCCAAACCCGTCATGTAACCGCGCATGTGGTCTATAAACATTATATTCAGAACCCAGCACGTAACCATGATTGCAGTGTATACCATATAATCCAAATACAGCACGCCACCACCACTGCGGTACCGTATACACCCCTGTAACCCAAATACCGCACATTATAACACTGACTGTAGCATATATACCCGTTATAATCCAATACGGCGCGTAACCTTGAATGCAGTATATCCACTATACCCGCCATGTAACCCACTTAAAGCACATTATAACACTGAATGCAGCATATATACACCTTATACTCCACATGCCGCACGTAACCGTGAATGCAGTATATACTCTATAAACGACTTTATAACCCTGAATGCAGCATATATACACTTTATAATCCACATACAGCACTTACCCTGAATGCGGTATATACACTATGTACGCCATGTAACCCAATTACAGCACATTACAACACTGAATGCAGCATAAATACATAGGGTGACCAGATTTCGAAAATGAAAAACCAGGACACCTTAAAAAATAATTTATTAAACAAATGACATCACGTGACACCCCCCGTTGCCATGACAACAAGACACTCTGATGCCCCTGCAGTGTTAGTGTGTATAGAGGTGGGGGCTTTGCTTGGGCCCTTCAACTCTTACAGCCAGGGCATTATTGGCCAGGAATGCCCAGTTCGGAGGGGATTACTACTTCAAAATGTATTTGATTCGTAACAACATCAAAAAACTCTAATACCAATAACTAACAACCACAGACAATGATAATCTAAACCATCAAATAAAATGTCTACGGCCCTTGTTCAAGCATGTTTGCGGTACTTACCAGATAAATCAGTGCCTGCAATCCACGACTGTATCCGCCTCTCCGAGCGTCTGAAAGCAATCCAGCGTTCCTGGTGTGTGGCTGAAGAGGTGAGGGACTCCCTCCTCTCAAACGGAAAAGAAGAGCAAAAAATAGAGTTGGAACATACCTATCATACAGGGATGAGAGAGAGAGACAGAGAATGAGAGAGAGACAGAGAATGAGAGAGAGACAGAGAATGAGAGAGAGACAGACAGAGAATGAGAGAGAGACAGAGAGAGGGACATAGGGAGAGAGAGACACAGAGAGAGAGAGAGAGACAAAAGTAATGTACTGTATAACCATTATACCGTACCCCCTAGTATTCGTGTAATCATTGTCCCACACCCCCTATAACTCACGCTTTGGCAATACTGAAATGTTCTTTTGTCATGCCAATAAAGCTGATTTGATTTGAGAGACTGAGACACAGAGACACAGAGAGAGACAGAGACACAGAGACACACACAGAGACACAGAGAGAGACAGAGATACAGAGAGAGAGACACACAGAGAGAGACAGAGACACACAGAGAGAGACAGAGACACAGAGAGAGAGAGAGAGACACGGGCCTATTTAGTAAGCGTTGATAAGGCTGCGTCTATAGTATTTCAGACGGAGGGAAGGCACACACGCTGCAATACACTTGCTGAAGTCTGAGCTTTTTATGGCTTTGCAGGGTATGCAGCGGGTGCGATTGGGGGCGTGGCAATGAATATTTGGAGGCGTGGCAATAACGTTCCGGCGTGGACGTCACTTCCCTACCTCACATCCCGATCCACCGGCATTTTTTCAGCTGCAGCATCTGAAGCACTGTGCAGACAAGAAGAAAAATGCACACAATGCGCACCAGAGATTAAAATATAGTAAATTATTTATTAATAAAACAAGAAATAACCGTGGGGGATCCAACCCCACCTCAGTACATATGCGTCACAGATCCGGGTTCGGTTACAGAGTGACCTGACGTGTCACGACAGGTCACTCTGCGCGTATTCTGACAGGCTGAGACGGCGTTTGCAGGTAGGAATTTATATATACACTATATCTTCATCTCCTTCATAGTAATGACATTAAAAACACATTTATTCACAGAATTAAGTAGTCACTGTGTGGGATTAGTTTAAGATTTATTTATTAGATAATTTATCACTATGTAACATACTTTAAATCACAAATAAATAGGTATCACATTATTGCAATGTATTCAGTTGTAAGATATTAATGTTATTTGTAACACACAGTAGATTAGAAACATCACAATAATTAAGTATTAAATGTAATATTTATTGATCCCTGTAGCACTATTACAATTTGTTGGCATGGTAATCTATAACAGGGGAGCGCAAACTTCTGAAGCTGCGTCCCCCTGCCTGGCCTCCCCTGGTCTTGCGCCCCCTCTCCTACCTGCCAGCACACTCCGGGGTCGAGTGACGTCACATGACCCCGCGGTGTCATTTGATGCCGCGTTGCCATGGAGACGTGTCTGAATCCCGGTCAGTGTTACTGTTGCAGAGGCCTCACGTGATCCCCGGCATTTCATTTAAATGCCTTGGGGAGGAGCGCGGGACCTCTGCACCCGCCCCCGCGCCCCCCCAGACAAATCTCCCGCCCCCCAGTTCACGCACCGCTAACCTATAACATTATGTGTGTGTATATGTGTGTGTAAATATATATATATACACATATACACACACATATATATATATGTATATATATATATTTATATATACATATATATATCTTCTCTCCGAAGAAGACCGTTTTATATGTATGTATGTATGTATGTGTGTGTGTGTATATATATATATGTATGTGTGTGTATATATATATATATATATATATATATATACACATACGTATGTGTGTATATATATATATATATATATGTGTGTGTGTGTGTCATACAAGAATCTATTACTGTATTATCTAAAATCAGTAACACATGTGATCTATTATGCCATTACCAATTGGACTGTAGGACTATAAAACCATTACGAGTGAGTTGTAGCATTATCCCCTGATGAAATCGGCCGTGTGCTGAAGAAACGCGTAGGTACTTTCTTCTCGTTATTGCCACACTATCCGTCTTGACGCCGGAAGGGAAGTTGGTACGCAGCCAAGACGAGACACCGGAATTACAGAGTGGAATCACAACTGCATACTACAGATTGCCGGAGGACCACACTGCGAGGGCCGCAGCCTATCGAGTTTCCCGGTCATCGTCCAAAGTCTGGAGCTGCGGATTTACCACCGGATTACCACGGAGCCCGAGCTTGTCTCATACAATGCTTTTACCAAACGGGCGTTTGTGAGTTTGTTATTTTTATCTTGTCCAGGAAATGAAATTGTTAAACCAAATTTACACATGGAGCGGGCGCTTTCTCTTCTTTTTGTTTTGTTTAGATATCTATCGAGGAGGTGGTTGTTTCCCCGAAGAGAGCTGCCAGGGCTCCAGAGGACGCCCGAATTGGATCCTTTTATGATTGAGTTATAACATAGCTATTAGAGCTAGTTTTCTGGACTTTTATTGTGTTTAGGCATAGTGTTTATTATTATTTTATTACAGCTACTTTTTAGTAATTGCACTGTTATTAATTCTGGCCACTATTTCTCACTGCCATTATAATCTCTCTCTAGCGACAACCAGATTGCTATATCAGCTATATTATTTATTGGTTATACCAGGGGAGCACAAACTTTTGCAGCTCGCCCCCCTGCCTTCCCTCTGTTGGTGCTCGCGCCCCCCCCCCCTTACCTTGATGCGGCGTTACGTGACCTGCAGCGGCATTTGACGAGGGTTGCCATGGACACGGGTGACGCCGGCAGAGTCAAGGTAAGTAATAGCATTGCAGAGGCCTCACGTGATCCCCCGGCATTTAATTTTAATGCCTCGAGGAAGTGCGCGGGGCCTCTGCAACCGCCCGCGCCAACCCCCCCCCCGAAAATTCTCCCCCCCCCCCACTTTGCGCACCTCTGGGTTATACCATATATATATATATATATATATATATATATATATATATATATATATATATATATATATATATACACACACACACATATACACACACACACACGTGTATGTGTGTATAAAACAGACTATATATATATACATATAGTATGATATATATATATACATACTATATGTGTATGTATATATATATATATAAATATATATATATATGTATATATATATATATATGTATATATATATATATATATATTGTGACAAACGGCTTACTCCGGGGCTCCGTCGTTTGTCCGGGACTGTTTAGAACACGGTCTTTTAGGGTAGGTTAAATGATGAGGCGTCACGTACTGTTCCTTTAAACAGGCTATGCCTGGTTTATTCAGTCCCAGGCACTGAGACTGCCACAGTGCATACAACAGAAAACAGATCAAAACAAAAGCTGCTCACCTGAGCGATAACTTAACTTAGATATCCCTGACTCAGGGTTGGAAGTGGCTTTTCCACTTCCAACAACAAAACACGGTACTTTTGCAGTCTTACACAAATGAACAGAAAGATTGAACCTGTTTGGGGAAGAGGCTTCTCCCCTCTGTAGTTCAGCAGCCTTCCAGCCTCCTGGCTCTTGTGGGGAGACCAGAGCAAACAGGAAATCAGTCTTTCATACCTGATTCCTAATTAGCATGACAGGTGACAGAAATCAGGCAGCAGACAAACTCTGGTCTGGATCTCTCATCCCTCAGTTCCCTCAGTTCCAGCGCTTGCCAAACTGTGGGATGGAGTGTATGTATTATAAGGCTGCACTCCCAGGCCAAACAGGATAGAAACTGTCTAGTATCCTGGGAGCCCTATATACGGAATTTATTACCATCCCCTGGTTTCTGTCACATATCCTCCCCCCCAGCTCAGACCTCGAGGGATGAGCGACCATGGATATTAGGGAGTGCATCCTTGACAACCCGTCAGCATTGCCATGTTTGTGCCCTGACCTGTGTTCCACAGAAAATTTAAAGGGTTTGTAGGCTTAGGAACCACCTGGTCACTCTAGCATTCTTTTCCCTGTTTTGACACATCCAGGTAAGGGGTGCATGATCTGTGACCAACCGGAATTTTCTCCCCAACAGGTAGTATTTGAGCGTCTCTACAGCCCACTTTATTGCGAGACACTCTTTCTCTACTATGGAGTAATTTTTCTCCTGGGGATTTAGTTTCCTACTTAAATAAAGGATGGGGTGCTCCTCACCTTGAGACTCCTGGGAGAGTACCGCCCCCAGCCCTACCTCAGATGCGTCGGTTTGGACTACGAACTCTTTGGAGAAGTCAGGTGTGACCAACACTGGTTGGGCACAGAGAGCTTCTTTCAGGCTTCTAAAGGCCTGTTCGGTTTCGGGGGACCACTTTACCATTAGCGGTCCTCTTGCTTTTGTGAGGTCAGTTAGTGGGGTTGCCTTAGTTGCAAAATTGGGAATAAACCTTCTATAGTACCCAATTAACCCCAAAAAGGTCCTTACTTGTTTTTTTGTAACTGGCCTTGGCCAATTTTGTATCGCCTCCACTTTGAGTGTTTGGGGTTTGAGTAAACCTCTGCCAATAGAATATCCCAGATACTTGGCCTCCTCCAGACCAATAGTGCATTTAGCGGGGTTAGCAGTTAGTCCAGCAGACCGGACTGCGTCAAGCACAGCTTGGACCTTTGGAAGGTGGGATTGCCAATCTTCACTATGGATTACCACATCATCCAGGTAGGCGGCAGCATACCGAGCATGTGGTTTTAAAATTTTATCCATCATTCTTTGGAATGTGGCGGGAGCTCCATGTAAGCCAAAAGGCAACACCTTATACTGAAAGAGGCCGTCTGGGGTTGAGAAGGCTGTCTTTTCTTTTGCCCTTTCTGTGAGGGGAACCTGCCAGTACCCTTTTGTTAGGTCTAGGGTTGTGAGATATCGGGCTTTGCCCAGTCTCTCTACAAGTTCATCTAACCTCGGGCATAGGATAAGTATCAAATTTTGACACCGCGTTTAGTTTCCGGTAGTCATTACAAAACCTTGTTGTACCATCTGGCTTTGGGACTAAGACTATAGGGCTGTTCCACCCACTTTGGGATTCCTCAATTACACCTAGTTTTAGCATTTTTTTAACCTCTAAACTTATAGCCTTTCTTTTGGCCTCTGGGATTCGGTACGGTTTAAGGTTAACTCGAACCCCCGGTTCAGAGACTAGGTCATGTTCAATTACGCTAGTTCTACCTGGCCGTATAGAGAAGATTTCTTTGTTTCTTCTCACTAAATTCTGAACCTCTCGTTTCTGATGAACAGACAGGGTTTCAGCTATGCTAACCTCTGGGTCAGTTTCTTGATTCTCTGACGGACCTGGGGGTACTAGGGTTAACAAGACTTCTCTATCTTTCCAGGTCTTGAGTAGGTTTATATGGTAAATTTGCTCAGGTTTCCTCCTACCTGGCTGTCTTACCTTATAATTTACTTCTCCCACTCTTTCCAAGACCTCATATGGCCCATGCCATTTAGCAAGGAATTTACTCTCCACGGTGGGAACCAGAACTAGTACCCTATCACCTGGAAAAAAAATTCTGACTCTAGCACCCTTATTATACGTATTCCTCTGTGCTTCTTGAGCTTTCTCCATGTGTTCCCTCACTATGGGTAGGACTGCAGCAATGCGGTCCTGCATCTGGACAACATGCTCTATTACACTTCTGTAAGGGGTAACCTCGTGTTCCCAAGTCTCTTTGGCTATATCCAGTAAGCCCCTTGGGTGTCGGCCATACAATAGTTCAAACGGGGAGAAGCCTGTGGATGATTGGGGAACTTCCCTAATGGCAAATAACAGGTACGGTAACAAACAATCCCAGTTTTTCCCATCTTTATCAACCGCCCGCCGTAACATGCTCTTTAAGGTTTTATTGAACCTTTCCACTAAACCATCTGTTTGTGGATGATAGACTGAGGTTCTGAGATGCTTGATTTTTAGGAGTTTACATAGCTCTTTTGTTACTTGGGACATAAATGGTGTTCCCTGGTCAGATAGAATCTCTTTAGGAATCCCGACCCGGGAAAACAGAACTACTAACTCTTTTGCTATGTTTTTAGCAGAGGTGCTACGTAGGGGAACTGCCTCCGGATATCGGGTGGCATAATCTAATATTACCAATATATGCTGATGTCCCCTAGCAGACTTTATTAGGGGTCCTACTAGATCCATAGCAATCCGGTCAAATGGTACCTCTATTATGGGAAGGGGTACCAATGGGCTGCGGTACGCCTTGAACGGGGCGGTGATCTGACATTCTGGGCATGAGGAACAATAATTCGTAATTTCTGCCAGAACCCCAGGCCAATAGAAGCTTCGGAGAACCTTTTCTTTTGTCTTTTCCACCCCTAGGTGTCCCCCCAATGGATGACTATGTGCGAGGTGTAATACTACATTACGGAATGTCCGTGGTACCAACAATTGTTTAGTTGTAACTGATTTCCTTTTATCAACCCGATATACTAGGTCGTTCTCTACCTCGAAGTAGGGGTAAGCAAGTGACCTATCTGGTTGGCCAAGAGTACTATTCTGGTCCCGTATATTTCCCCTTGCTACCGCTAATGTGGGGTCCTCCCACTGGGCCTTCTTAAAACTCCCAGGACTGACCTCTAGGTCAGCGAGGGTCTTATCCGGCTCTGGGGTGGTAAGTGTCTGCTCAACATCTTGATTTGGGGTATTCCCTACCAAAGTAGTGATGGGGAAGGGAATTTTACAGCACTCCTCCTTTTCCCCCTTCTTATTTGGGCCCTCGTCAACCTCCATTTCTGAAAAAGGGAAAGGATTTGTTTCTTCTAATACTTCGTTATGGTCCGCTATTGAACTCTGGGCGCTATTCTGAGCGGGGGACCACATTTTTAGAAAATGGGGAAAGTCGGTCCCTATTAACACATCATGTGCCAGTTTGGGTACAATACCCACCTTGAAATCTAAAGAACCAAACTCTGTTTCAAAAAAAACATCAACAGTGGAATATTCATGATTATCCCCATGTATACAACAAATTGCCATTCTTTGCGAACTGTTTCCCTGTTTCTTCTTAATGGGCAAGAGGTATTCGGACACTAGTGTGACCATGCTCCCAGAGTCAAGAAGTGCCCGAACCCTCTTACCATTAACCTTTACAAATGCCCACAGATGGTTATTCAAGGGGTCCTCTGGGCTAGGGCCCATACATTGGGACAACAGCGAATAATGTTCCACGCTGTTGCATTGCATGGGCTCATCATTTAGTGGGCAGATTTTTGCTGTGTGGCCCCTCTCATGACAATTTACACATTTAGGTACATAGTCTGTGTCCCACTTAGAGCCTTTTCCCGGCTCCCCATGTTGGCTATTGCCCTTAGTGTGCGAACCACTGTTGCTGGTGCTGCGTGAAGGTGGTCGCCGCTCTTCAGCGCCCCTTAACCCCGGTACCCTTTTACCGTCTCTGGAAGAGTCCTGGAACCTCGGGTAGTGGGGTTGCTCCACGACTGCGGGTTGCGGGTGCTCTTCTGCTGCATTGTACCTTTCTACGAGGGCCACAAGCTCATCCGCATTGTGGGGGTCACTCCGACTGACCCAACGGCGTAAGGCAGAGGGAAGTTTCCTCAAGAACTGGTCCATGACCAACCGTTCCACGATGTGGCTGGCTGAGTTGATCTCGGGTTGTAGCCACTTCCGGGCGAGGTGGATGAGGTCATACATCTGGCTTCGGGTGGCTTTATCCATCGTGAAGGACCATGCGTGAAACCTTTGGGCGCGAACAGCCGTGGTTACGCCGAGGCGGGCGAGGATCTCGAACTTCAATTTTGCATAGACGTTAGCTTCGGCTGGCTCTAGATCAAAGTAAGCCTTCTGGGGTTCGCCGCTTAGGAAGGGTGCGATTAGACCAGCCCACTCAGCTTCTGGCCATCCCTCTCTCTGCGCCGTGCGTTCAAACGTGAGAAGATAGGCTTCCACATCATCCGAGGGTCCCATCTTCTGAAGGTAGTGGCTTGCCCTGGTCATTTTCGGAACTGGGGCTGCCGCTGCCAGTGGAAGGTTACTGATAGTCCCCCTCAGGATCTCGAGTTCCTGCTGTAAGCCCTGAGCGAACCGCTGTTGCTCCTCTCTCAGCAAGCGGTTTGTCTCTTGCTGGTTTGCATTCGCGTTTTGCAGGGCTTCATTCGTCTGTTGCTGGTTTGCATTCGCCTGTTGCTGGTTTGCATTCGCCTGTTGCTGGTTTGCATTAATCTCTTGCTGGGCTATTAGCAGCTGTTGCTGGGCTGCATTCGTCTGCTGCTGGTTTGCATTAATTTCTTGCTGGGCTATTAACAGCTGTTGCTGGATTTCATTCGCGTCTTTCTGGGCAGCGACATTGCGTACCAGCGCACTCACCACGTCTTCCATCTTGTTTGCAGAGGATGAAAAAAAACTTTTTTTTTTTTTTTTTTTTTTTCAAAGTTCTTCAACCCGCAGACCCCCTAGTGCTCTGCCCGCATTCTCCACCATATGTGACAAACGGCTTACTCCGGGGCTCCGTCGTTTGTCCGGGACTGTTTAGAACACGGTCTTTTAGGGTAGGTTAAATGATGAGGCGTCACGTACTGTTCCTTTAAACAGGCTATGCCTGGTTTATTCAGTCCCAGGCACTGAGACTGCCACAGTGCATACAACAGAAAACAGATCAAAACAAAAGCTGCTCACCTGAGCGATAACTTAACTTAGATATCCCTGACTCAGGGTTGGAAGTGGCTTTTCCACTTCCAACAACAAAACACGGTACTTTTGCAGTCTTACACAAATGAACAGAAAGATTGAACCTGTTTGGGGAAGAGGCTTCTCCCCTCTGTAGTTCAGCAGCCTTCCAGCCTCCTGGCTCTTGTGGGGAGACCAGAGCAAACAGGAAATCAGTCTTTCATACCTGATTCCTAATTAGCATGACAGGTGACAGAAATCAGGCAGCAGACAAACTCTGGTCTGGATCTCTCATCCCTCAGTTCCAGCGCTTGCCAAACTGTGGGATGGAGTGTATGTATTATAAGGCTGCACTCCCAGGCCAAACAGGATAGAAACTGTCTAGTATCCTGGGAGCCCTATATACGGAATTTATTACCATCCCCTGGTTTCTGTCACAATATATATATATATACGACTATTAAGGTTAAAGATAATGGTGAAATACAGGGTTGCAGACCTGTCTAAGACATGCAAATGAATATACAGGAATATTTACAGTATATGTATATATATATATATATATGGCCACCAGAATACCAAGAAGTGATCTCCTTGAATACAAACAGAAGGAGACAAGCGACAGGGTTCCTTTGGTGGTCACATATAACCCACACCTAGGAGACCTACGCAAGATCGCCAGGAAACTACAACCCATCCTCCAGGAAGATACAAGACTGCAACAGGTCTTCCCTGAAGCACCCTTATTATCATACAGACAACCCCATAATCTCAAGAATATTATGGTGAGGAGTAAAGTATTCAGCAGTACAACTGAATGCGGGACAAAACCATGCCAGGACCCAAGATGCAAAACCTGCGCAATGCTCTACACAGCGGACACAATACAAATACCACACAAGAATCGGGAATACAAAATCAGAGGAGGGTTCACCTGTTCCTCCAGCAATGTCGTGTACCTCATCATGTGCATGAAATGCCCAGAGGGCTGCTACTACATAGGTGAGACAGGACAGGGGCTAAACAAGAGAATGAACCTGCATCGCCACAGCATCACACGCGGAACAAGAGACAGTCCTGTTGGCGAACATTTCTCTGACTCTGGCCATAAGATGAACGATCTGAGGGTTGCCATACTCAAAGGTAATCTTAAAACCCCGAAAGAGAGACGGTTGCATGAATACAAATTTATGCAACTGTTCGGGACACTTAGCAGTGGCCTAAACAGAGATCGAAATTTTATGAGTCATTACTGACACTAGCGAACTCTCTTCCCATGAGCGCTAAAGGCCATGTCTGTACATACTGTGCTATATGTATGCACACACAGCTGTCTCTCACACATACTAATACTCCTTATTTTTCCATCCATATACACCAATAGGGACCACATAGTATCCACACACACTTTTAGTTGTGCTACAAACTCTCACATTTCCACACCCACCCACACCATTTATATCCCTCTCACTCCACACACACTTTGTGTAGAGCACTGTTTATACTGTGGGCTCTCCATTCATTTTTATTCACACTGATACACATACACACTCTTTCTTCACTTGCTTTCAGTTACCCTTTGACACCTCTAGCCATAAAACACATCCACACCGGGGGAAGGAGAAGCACAGATAACATTCCAAGAGACACTGTTTTTAAGTTATCCTTGCTTCATTCATTGTAACATCGCCGGAAGAAGAGATCAGTGTATCTCGAAAGCTCGCACAAATAAAAGCATTTCGTTAGCCACAGAACGGTATCATCTATTTATTTTTTGATTATTGAAGCTCGGCTAACACAGTACTGATACCTCTACATGTATATATATATATATATATATATATATATATATATATATATATATATGTGTTCAAATAACGGGGGGAAAAAAGGGGGGAAGGTGGGGAAAAAAACCTCGCATCTACTTTTGCAATATTAATGCCACCATAAGCCAATAAATAACTTTACATCAGTAAGAATTGGCGGTGCTCACGGGTTGTAAATAGTATGAGTGAAAAGAGAAAAAAGTAACCCGTATGGGAGCACTCAGGTATGCAGATTAACATATAGTATTTTATTTATTTGACACAGTGCAAAAAAGGATAAGTAAACAGTACATGATTAAAAACACTTAAAAAAGGCTAGGACCCCTGTCACGGGTACTACCCATAGACACAAGTGGGCAAAACTAGGGAATGACTCAAATTGTCAACCCTTAACATGAAAATGGATAGTGACTCAAGAAACACTTGGATCGGTCAGAATAAATCACAACAGGTTAATGGGTTCACAGGCACCTATACAAAGCTAAAGATAATACGTACTACACACCAATGAAGTGACTAGTCAAAATATAAATGACAATCTTAAACCATCATGAATCTGCTTGAGCATACAATTATGTAACCAATACCAACAGCACAAATTAATCACTTGAAGGAAAAAGGTGGCATGATGGGATGAAGTCACTAGATGTGTAGAGCAATGAAGTGTGTGAATTGCATGTATGGAAAATTGCCTGATAAACACCTATTAGATAACCTTGTGTGTGTTGTCAGTATCCATAATGAAAAAATAGAGTGTCACAGTCCAGAGATTAGTTGCACCAGTGCTGGGTAGCATAGTTACGTGAACATCTGTCAGGGGTCCTGCCTAGCACCCCCACTCCGACGCACCCCCACTCCAAGTCTAAGTCTCTGGACGAAACGCGTCGGAGTGGGGGTGCTAGGCAGGACCCCTGACAGATGTTCACGTAACTATGCTACCCAGCACTGGTGCAACTAATCTCTGGACTGTGACACTCTATTTTTTCATTATGGATACTGACAACACACACAAGGTTATCTAATAGGTGTTCATCAGGCAATTTTCCATACATGCTATTCACACACTTCATTGCTCTACACATCTAGTGACTTCATCCCATCATGCCACCTTTTTCCTTCAAGTGATTAATTTGTGCTGTTGGTATTGGTTACATAATTGTATGCTCAAGCAGATTCATGATGGTTTAAAATTGTCATTTATATTTTGACTAGTCACTTCATTGGTGTGTAGTACGTATTATCTTTAGCTTTGTATAGGTGCCTGTGAACCCATTAACCTGTTGTGATTTATTCTGACCGATCCAAGTGTTTCTTGAGTCACTATCCATTTTCATGTTAAGGGTTGACAATTTGAGTCATTCCCTAGTTTTGCCCACTTGTGTCTATGGGTAGTACCCGTGACAGGGGTCCTAGCCTTTTTTAAGTGTTTTTAATCATGTACTGTTTACTTATCCTTTTTTGCACTGTGTCAAATAAATAAAATACTATATGTTAATCTGCATACCTGAGTGCTCCCATACGGGTTACTTTTTTCTCTTTTCACTCATACTATTTACAACCCGTGAGCACCGCCAATTCTTACTGATGTAAAGTTATTTATTGGCTTATGGTGGCATTAATATTGCAAAAGTAGATGCGAGGTTTTTTTCCCCACCTTCCCCCCTTTTTCCCCCCCGTTATTTGAACATATATATATATATATATATATATATATATATATATATATATACATGTAGAGGTATCAGTACTGTGTTAGCCGAGCTTCAATAATCAAAAAATAAATAGATGATACCGTTCTGTGGCTAACGAAATGCTTTTATTTGTGCGAGCTTTCGAGATACACTGATCTCTTCTTCCGGCGATGTTACAATGAATGAAGCAAGGATAACTTAAAAACAGTGTCTCTTGGAATGTTATCTGTGCTTCTCCTTCCCCCGGTGTGGATGTGTTTTATGGCTAGAGGTGTCAAAGGGTAACTGAAAGCAAGTGAAGAAAGAGTGTGTATGTGTATCAGTGTGAATAAAAATGAATGGAGAGCCCACAGTATAAACAGTGCTCTACACAAAGTGTGTGTGGAGTGAGAGGGATATAAATGGTGTGGGTGGGTGTGGAAATGTGAGAGTTTGTAGCACAACTAAAAGTGTGTGTGGATACTATGTGGTCCCTATTGGTGTATATGGATGGAAAAATAAGGAGTATTAGTATGTGTGAGAGACAGCTGTGTGTGCATACATATAGCACAGTATGTACAGACATGGCCTTTAGCGCTCATGGGAAGAGAGTTCGCTAGTGTCAGTAATGACTCATAAAATTTCGATCTCTGTTTAGGCCACTGCTAAGTGTCCCGAACAGTTGCATAAATTTGTATTCATGCAACCGTCTCTCTTTCGGGGTTTTAAGATTACCTTTGAGTATGGCAACCCTCAGATCGTTCATCTTATGGCCAGAGTCAGAGAAATGTTCGCCAACAGGACTGTCTCTTGTTCCGCGTGTGATGCTGTGGCGATGCAGGTTCATTCTCTTGTTTAGCCCCTGTCCTGTCTCACCTATGTAGTAGCAGCCCCCTGGGCATTTCATGCACATGATGAGGTACACGACATTGCTGGAGGAACAGGTGAACCCTCCTCTGATTTTGTATTCCCGATTCTTGTGTGGTATTTGTATTGTGTCCGCTGTGTAGAGCATTGCGCAGGTTTTGCATCTTGGGTCCTGGCATGGTTTTGTCCCGCATTCAGTTGTACTGCTGAATACTTTACTCCTCACCATAATATTCTTGAGATTATGGGGTTGTCTGTATGATAATAAGGGTGCTTCAGGGAAGACCTGTTGCAGTCTTGTATCTTCCTGGAGGATGGGTTGTAGTTTCCTGGCGATCTTGCGTAGGTCTCCTAGGTGTGGGTTATATGTGACCACCAAAGGAACCCTGTCGCTTGTCTCCTTCTGTTTGTATTCAAGGAGATCACTTCTTGGTATTCTGGTGGCCATATATATATATATATATATATACTGTAAATATTCCTGTATATTCATTTGCATGTCTTAGACAGGTCTGCAACCCTGTATTTCACCATTATCTTTAACCTTAATAGTCGTATATATATATATATATATATATATATATATATATATATATATATATACATATATATATATATATATACATATATATATATATTTATATATATATATATATACATACACATATAGTATGTATATATATATCATACTATATGTATATATATAGTCTGTTTTATACACACATACACGTGTGTGTGTGTGTATATGTGTGTGTGTGTATATATATATATATATATATATATATATGGTATAACCCAGAGGTGCGCAAAGTGGGGGGGGGGGGGGAGAATTTTCGGGGGGGGGGGGTTGGCGCGGGCGGTTGCAGAGGCCCCGCGCACTTCCTCGAGGCATTAAAATTAAATGCCGGGGGATCACGTGAGGCCTCTGCAATGCTATTACTTACCTTGACTCTGCCGGCGTCACCCGTGTCCATGGCAACGCGGTGTTAAATTACGCCGCGGGGTCATGTGACGTCACCCTCGTCAAATGCCGCTGCAGGTCACGTAACGCCGCATCAAGGTAAGGGGGGGGGGGCGCGAGCACCAACAGAGGGAAGGCAGGGGGGCGAGCTGCAAAAGTTTGTGCTCCCCTGGTATAACCAATAAATAATATAGCTGATATAGCAATCTGGTTGTCGCTAGAGAGAGATTATAATGGCAGTGAGAAATAGTGGCCAGAATTAATAACAGTGCAATTACTAAAAAGTAGCTGTAATAAAATAATAATAAACACTATGCCTAAACACAATAAAAGTCCAGAAAACTAGCTCTAATAGCTATGTTATAACTCAATCATAAAAGGATCCAATTCGGGCGTCCTCTGGAGCCCTGGCAGCTCTCTTCGGGGAAACAACCACCTCCTCGATAGATATCTAAACAAAACAAAAAGAAGAGAAAGCGCCCGCTCCATGTGTAAATTTGGTTTAACAATTTCATTTCCTGGACAAGATAAAAATAACAAACTCACAAACGCCCGTTTGGTAAAAGCATTGTATGAGACAAGCTCGGGCTCCGTGGTAATCCGGTGGTCAATCCGCAGCTCCAGACTTTGGACGATGACCGGGAAACTCGATAGGCTGCGCCCCTCGCAGTGTGGTCCTCCGGCAATCTGTAGTATGCAGTTGTGATTCCACTCTGTAATTCCGGTGTCTCGTCTTGGCTGCGTACCAACTTCCCTTCCGGCGTCAAGACGGATAGTGTGGCAATAACGAGAAGAAAGTACCTACGCGTTTCTTCAGCACACGGCCGATTTCATCAGGGGATAATGCTACAACTCACTCGTAATGGTTTTATAGTCCTACAGTCCAATTGGTAATGGCATAATAGATCACATGTGTTACTGATTTTAGATAATACAGTAATAGATTCTTGTATGACACACACACACACATATATATATATATATACACACATACGTATGTGTATATATATATATATATATATATATACACACACATACATATATATATATACACACACACACATACATACATACATACATATAAAACGGTCTTCTTCGGAGAGAAGATATATATATGTATATATAAATATATATATATACATATATATATGTGTGTGTATATGTGTATATATATATTTACACACACATATACACACACATAATGTTATAGGTTAGCGGTGCGTGAACTGGGGGGCGGGAGATTTGTCTGGGGGGGCGCGGGGGCGGGTGCAGAGGTCCCGCGCTCCTCCCCAAGGCATTTAAATGAAATGCCGGGGATCACGTGAGGCCTCTGCAACAGTAACACTGACCGGGATTCAGACACGTCTCCATGGCAACGCGGCATCAAATGACACCGCGGGGTCATGTGACGTCACTCGACCCCGGAGTGTGCTGGCAGGTAGGAGAGGGGGCGCAAGACCGGGGGAGGCCAGGCAGGGGGACGCAGCTTCAGAAGTTTGCGCTCCCCTGTTATAGATTACCATGCCAACAAATTGTAATAGTGCTACAGGGATCAATAAATATTACATTTAATACTTAATTATTGTGATGTTTCTAATCTACTGTGTGTTACAAATAACATTAATATCTTACAACTGAATACATTGCAATAATGTGATACCTATTTATTTGTGATTTAAAGTGTGTTACATAGTGATAAATTATCTAATAAATAAATCTTAAACTAATCCCACACAGTGACTACTTAATTCTGTGAATAAATGTGTTTTTAATGTCATTACTATGAAGGAGATGAAGATATAGTGTATATATAAATTCCTACCTGCAAACGCCGTCTCAGCCTGTCAGAATACGCGCAGAGTGACCTGTCGTGACACGTCAGGTCACTCTGTAACCGAACCCGGATCTGTGACGCATATGTACTGAGGTGGGGTTGGATCCCCCACGGTTATTTCTTGTTTTATTAATAAATAATTTACTATATTTTAATCTCTGGTGCGCATTGTGTGCATTTTTCTTCTTGTCTGCACAGTGCTTCAGATGCTGCAGCTGAAAAAATGCCGGTGGATCGGGATGTGAGGTAGGGAAGTGACGTCCGCGCCGGAACGTTATTGCCACGCCTCCAAATATTCATTGCCACGCCCCCAATCGCACCCGCTGCATACCCTGCAAAGCCATAAAAAGCTCAGACTTCAGCAAGTGTATTGCAGCGTGTGTGCCTTCCCTCCGTCTGAAATACTATAGACGCAGCCTTATCAACGCTTACTAAATAGGCCCGTGTCTCTCTCTCTCTCTCTGTGTCTCTGTCTCTCTCTGTGTGTCTCTGTCTCTCTCTGTGTGTCTCTCTCTCTCTCTCTCTCTGTATCTCTGTCTCTCTCTGTGTCTCTGTGTGTGTCTCTGTGTCTCTGTCTCTCAAATCAAATCAGCTTTATTGGCATGACAAAAGAACATTTCAGTATTGCCAAAGCGTGAGTTATAGGGGGTGTGGGACAATGATTACACGAATACTAGGGGGTACGGTATAATGGTTATACAGTACATTACTTTTGTCTCTCTCTCTCTCTCTGTGTCTCTCTCTCCCTATGTCCCTCTCTCTGTCTCTCTCTCATTCTCTGTCTCTCTCTCATTCTCTGTGTCTCTCTCATTCTCTGTCTCTCTCTCTCATCCCTGTATGATAGGTATGTTCCAACTCTATTTTTTGCTCTTCTTTTCCGTTTGAGAGGAGGGAGTCCCTCACCTCTTCAGCCACACACCAGGAACGCTGGATTGCTTTCAGACGCTCGGAGAGGCGGATACAGTCGTGGATTGCAGGCACTGATTTATCTGGTAAGTACCGCAAACATGCTTGAACAAGGGCCGTAGACATTTTATTTGATGGTTTAGATTATCATTGTCTGTGGTTGTTAGTTATTGGTATTAGAGTTTTTTGATGTTGTTACGAATCAAATACATTTTGAAGTAGTAATCCCCTCCGAACTGGGCATTCCTGGCCAATAATGCCCTGGCTGTAAGAGTTGAAGGGCCCAAGCAAAGCCCCCACCTCTATACACACTAACACTGCAGGGGCATCAGAGTGTCTTGTTGTCATGGCAACGGGGGGTGTCACGTGATGTCATTTGTTTAATAAATTATTTTTTAAGGTGTCCTGGTTTTTCATTTTCGAAATCTGGTCACCCTATGTATTTATGCTGCATTCAGTGTTGTAATGTGCTGTAATTGGGTTACATGGCGTACATAGTGTATATACCGCATTCAGGGTAAGTGCTGTATGTGGATTATAAAGTGTATATATGCTGCATTCAGGGTTATAAAGTCGTTTATAGAGTATATACTGCATTCACGGTTACGTGCGGCATGTGGAGTATAAGGTGTATATATGCTGCATTCAGTGTTATAATGTGCTTTAAGTGGGTTACATGGCGGGTATAGTGGATATACTGCATTCAAGGTTACGCGCCGTATTGGATTATAACGGGTATATACTGTATGCTACAGTCAGTGTTATAATGTGCGGTATTTGGGTTACAGGGGTGTATACGGTACCGCAGTGGTGGTGGCGTGCTGTATTTGGATTATATGGTATACACTGCAATCATGGTTACGTGCTGGGTTCTGAATATAATGTTTATAGACCACATGCGCGGTTACATGACGGGTTTGGATTATATGGTGTATATGCTGCATGCTTGGCTTCGGGCCATTGCGTGGAGCATATGGTGTGTGTATATACTGCCTTTGGGGGTCATGTGCTGTATTGGTCCAGCGTTACATGCTACATTCAGGACGACGTGGGGTATACGGTGCGTTATGCTGCAGGCAGAGGTATAACGCGTGTAGGGGTTAATCTCACTTCCTGTTCAGCGCAGGCCATGGTAGGGCATGGGTAATCCCTCTTCCTGTTCAGCACTTGGCTCCCTCTATCGTATGGGTAATCCCTCTTCCTGTTCAGCACTTGGCTCCCTCTATCATATGGGTAATCCCTCTTCCTGTTCAGCACTTGGCTCCCGCTATTGTATGGGTAATCCCAGTTCCTGTTTAATATACGGCCCTGCGGTTGTATGGGTAATCCCAGTTCCTGTTTAACACACGGCCCTGCTATTGTATGGGTAACCCCACTTCCTGTTCAGCACATGGCCCTGCTATGGACGGGTAACCCCCCACTCCCTGTTCAGCACAGGGCCGCATGCCTCTGGTTTGGTGTGGGTAATCCCACTTCCTGTTCAGCGCATGGCCAGGGATGGTGCGGGTAATCCCACTCCCTGACTGGGCACGATCAGGAAAATATGCTGGTATAGCAAATATGCATGCGGGAAGGGGGTAAAGGGGCGGTTGCAAATAGCAGGCCTAACGCCCCTTCTTCGGTTAGCAGAAGGTCCCATGTATCGATGATAACATATCAATTCATGTTTCTTTCAGTCAGTTTCGGTACCTCGTGCGAGTAGCAATTCAGTTTTCATCCGGATCGGATCCGCCTCCGTCGACCCTCGATACTTCCCATACTCACAGAAAAACTCAGTAGACGGAACACATAGTTAAATCACGCAAATTGAAATCACACTCCCGCGACACTTAGCGCATCAATCAGAATGTACTTCGTAGACAAAATCATACAACTGCAGGCTGACGCGCGAAGCAAGGAAGAAGGCTGGTTCCAGAGGCAGCTGTTGATGCTCATGCACCGGCAGAGTCACCAGCAGTAGTGACACCAGCGATAAGCGCAGCGCCAGTTCTAGCAACGCTAATCGCATCAGCAGCGGCGATAGCTCCAGCTATAGCGACAGTCGTAGCGCCAGCATTGGGGGCGGCGCCAGCGGTAGCGACACCTGTAGTTCCAGCAGCGGCAGTGGCCGCTGTTCCCGCCCGCAGGCGGTTAACAACACACCTCTAGGGGCTGGTGGGCAGGCCGGGCAAGTGGAATCACCATCCTCCACGCTCCCCCTCCCTCAGGCGGCACCCGCCTCAGAGGAGCTAGCCAAGGATAAGAGGATGCCCGATGCGGCATATAAGGTCTCTTATACATCCAGACCTAGCTCAGTGGGCTTGCACTTGCTGAAAGAGGTGAAGGACAAGATATGGGCCGGGGAGTACGTAGATATATTATCTCTGCTACCAGGCTACAGGGAGGCGTTGGCCGCGTCCTCAAAGACGGGGGAAGCGAAGAAGGTGGATGTGGAAAAGAGGCTTTTCCCACACACCTTTCGCAATTGGTCTAAGGCATTTGTTATCCTGGCTGGAGTAATTGGGGAGAAGGATCCCCAGGCGTGCGCATCGCTCTTTACGTATCACGACATGATCGAGGAAGCACACCACACTTACGGGGGAACGGGTTGGTGGACATATGACCGGTGCTTTAGGCAATCAATGAAGGCCCAAGAGGTGGTGATACCATGGAACGTCAAGGATGTCAACCTGTATCTGCAGTTTGTGTCTGGGGGCGGGGCAGATTCCTTTCGAGGGTGCGGCACCGGAGGTAGGGGGGCATGGCGGAATAACGTACCAGGGACTAGCCAGTCGCTGCACACCAACTCGGGCGTCTGTTGGCCGTTTAACCAGTCCAACTGCACGTACGACAACTGCCGTTTCCAACACATCTGCTCCTTTTGCGGCGGCCGCCACGCCCAGGCAAAGTGTTTTAAGAAGGGCGGTCGCAGGGGGAGGGGCGCAGGGCGGACGTTTGGACGCGAGGGCAGCGACACCAATAATCGTCGCCAATTTGGCACCGTGGCTAGCAAGGTATCCCAATAGGGAAGCGCCCCAGCTACTCCTAGCTGGGTTTAAGGAGGGGTTTAGGATCCCGTTTGAATATCAAGCGGGATCTGAGTTTAGTCGAAACTTGAAATCGGTCAGGACACACGGTGACGTAGCTAGGGAAAAGGTCTGGAAGGAAGTCCAATTGGGAAGGATGGCTGGCCCCTTCGAGTCCCCTCCCTTGCCTAATCTCAGGATTTCCCCATTGGGAGTGGTCCCCAAAAAAAGAGGCTGGGGAGTATAGGTTGATACAACACCTATCCTACCCCGAGGGGTCGTCGGTAAACGACGGCATTGACAGGGAGTTGTGTTCGGTGTCTTACGCGAACTTCGATCAAGCCGCAGCGCTTGTGGAAAGGATGGGAGAAGGGGCTCTAATGTCAAAAGCTGACATCAAATCGGCCTTCAGACACTTGCCAGTCCACCCCGAGTGCTTTCATTTGCTAGGCTGCATGCTCGAAGGTCAGTACTACATAGACTTATGCTTACCAATGGGATGTGCGCTTTCTTGTTTTTATTTCGAGACATTTAGCACCTTCCTAGAATGGGTGGCCCGGAAGAGGGTGCAGGCAGCGGGGGTCATGCACTACTTGGACGACTTCCTTTTTGTTGGCCCCAGGGGTTCGGACTTATGCGCTAGGTGGCTGTTCGAATTTTCAGCCCTGGCGCGTGAGTTCGGCGTTCCTTTGACCGACGAGAAGACGGTGCGGCCAACAACCACTCTTACCTTTTTGGGCATAGAAATCGACTCTGAGGCGATGGAGTACAGGCTCCCTCCGGAGAAGCTGGTCGCCCTAAGCAGGCTTCTCCGCGAATTCATAGCTCTCAAGAAAACATCATTGAGGCACTTCCAGGCGCTGCTAGGCCACTTAGTATTTGCTGCGCGCGTAATGCCGGCTGGGAGGGTTTTCGCCAGGCGCCTCTCCGCAGCAACGGTCGGGGTGAGACGACCCAACCACTTCATCCGCCTCACCGCCGAAATCCGAAAGGACTTGACGGTGTGGCTGCGTTTTTTAAAGGATTATAACGGCAGAACCTTGTGGCGAGGTCCCCCATCCAACAACACAGAGTTGCAGTTGTTTACAGACGCCTCAGGGTCAGTCGGTTTTGGGGCCCACTTCGGTGGGGCATGGTGCGCGGAGCGGTGGCCTCCCCACTGGCGGGGGACGCCGCTCATTAAGAACTTGGCGTTCTTTGAACTATTTCCCTTGCTCGTCGCAGTGGACAGACAACATGGGTGTAGTGGAAGCCGTGAACAATTTCGGCTCACGCTCCCCGCCGGTGCTGTCCCTTCTGCGCTGTTTCGTACTGGCATGTTTGCAATTGAACATAGCGTTCAAGGCTCGACATGTCCCGGGTGTGGTGAATAACATTGCTGATGCCTTATCCCGGTTACAGATGGCGCTGTTTCGGAGACTGGCCCCCGGGGCGGACCTAATCGGCAGTCCATGCCCTGCAGACCTTTGGGTGCTGGCGACGACCCAGTGACCTCGTTGGTACGATCATCGCTGGCTCCGGGTACGTGGCGGGCTTATTCGGCAGCGTGGCGCGATTATCAAAGTCTGGCAGGGGAATTGGGTCTCGACGTATTGGGAGTCGGGACCTTGCTATCATTTGTCCTAAACTTAAGGGCAAGGGGTTTAGCGGGAGGATCCATAGGGGAAAAAGTGACAGGGGTCTCCTTCTTTTTGCAGCTAGAGGGCAAGGGGGACCCAACGAAGGCATTTATCATCAAAAGGGTCCTAGCGTGGTTAACAAAGGGGACGGCGACAAATGACAGCAGAAGGCCAGTGACACCAGCGATATTAGAAGGTTTAATGCAGGCCACAGACAGAGTGTAAAAAGCGGGTAATCAGGCGGTGCACAGCTGCCGTCAGGATATGAAACAGGGAGTCCACACGCTATTTATCTAAAAGTCCATGTTTAATGAGTGCATGACAGCACAGAACAAAACTGCTACAAGGTACTTCTTGACGCGTTTCGTCTCGTTCGAGACTTTGTCAAAAGAATAACTGGCATTGCCTCCAGTGACGTTCTTATAGGGAGACAGGGATCTCTATTGGCTGTTGTTAATTAAATCAGATGTTCAACACACCAGATAAATAATGAGATCATAAGTGTCTAAGGTAACAAGACCTCCAATTAACCCTTTCCTATATCTTCACCTATGAGGCGTCACACAGAGCCAATCTGCTGCAGTAATACTTACACATAACATACACATAACCACAACATGTTTAAAAACAAATCTTAGCACTGCAAAGTAGATACATAATCTATCTTGCCAGTTTTGTAGCAGAAACTGCAACATATAACATATAAAATGTATATAGCATTAAATCAACAATATCACAATTAATACAATGCTGTATAATACACTATGGAATATTTATAGAATATGTAGAGTAATATCTTTGAAAGTATACATATATATCTAAACTAATTACACAATAAAATATATATATTTTTTAAATATGCAGACTCACTTGACAGAGAAGAGATTATTAAGTCTAAAAAATTTAATAAGAACAAAAGACAATATAATTATGAAAATGACTCTGTGTGTCCATCCTTCATTTCAGTCTTCAGTAGACAATCTAAAGAGATCAGAGATATATTCCACAAACACTGGAAAATACTTACCCTTGACAAAGACATAGCACCTATGGTACAGGGAGGACCAAGGTTGATTTATAAAAAAACTAAAACGTTAGGTTCCCACCTTTCACCAAGTTTATTTAGAGCCAATTCTCAAGGATCACAGATTAGTAATATACCAAGAGGTTTTTTCCCATGTGGGCGATGCTCAGTATGTAAATATGCTCGAGCTAAAAAAAACATTCCCACATGTGAGGGTATTCATCGCATTGGTAAATTTATGAATTGCCACTCTAGTTATGTGATCTATCATTTACAGTGTGGGTGCAAAATGTCTTATATTGGCCGTACCATCAGACCGGTGAGAGTCAGGATTCAAGAACACATCAGACATATTCCTAAGAAGGATATGTTGCACCCAGTATCCTGACATTTTTCTATGTTGTGGTTACAGTATGTGTATGTTATGTGTAAGTATTACTGCAGCAGATTGGCTCTGTGTGACGCCTCATAGGTGAAGATATAGGAAAGGGTTAATTGGAGGTCTTGTTACCTTAGACCCTTATGATCTCATTATTTATCTGGTGTGTTGAACATCTGATTTAATTAACAACAGCCAATAGAGATCCCTGTCTCCCTATAAGAACGTCACTGGAGGCAATGCCAGGTATTCTTTTGACAAAGTCTCGAACGAGACGAAACGCGTCAAGAAGTACCTTGTAGCAGTTTTGTTCTGTGCTGTCATGCACTCATTAAACATGGACTTTTAGATAAATAGCATGTGGACTCCCTGTTTCATATCCTGACGGCAGCTGTGCACCGCCTGATTACCCGCTTTTTACTGTTATACCTGCATGGGCTGGAGCACGCATCAGAGTACCCGGTTCAGAGTACCTTCAATTCATCCAGTGATCGGAAGGCGACGTGTCAAGATCGTGAGTACCTACCCTTCTTTTTCTCCCCGCAGTGGGACTGCTCTGTGTGTGTGATCCTGGGACAGTGAGGGCAGTGGCAGGGGATTGCGGTGTGTGTTGCCGGTCATAGTCTCCTGGCTGGAGACACGGCACCGCCGTTTATATCTATCCCCTTTACCACTCAAACACCCCATCCAGTAGAAAACCTGTTATCACACAGAGCACACATAAGACTTATTTTTGCTCATTACCCTATATGGTTGGACTCTGAAGGGGAACCGTTTATTGCATTGTTTATCCAGTGGATTTCGTCTGGATCATGTGTAGTGATTATTTGTGCACAATTCTAGCAGCATCAGTCATACCCTGAAGCAATTCTGGGACACTTCACAGACAGAGTGTGCCTATCAGGGTTCGAGGCGAAACTTTTCCGGCTGACGTTTGCATTGGCTTTCTTCGCAGCACTGCGAGCCGGGGAGTTGGTGTGCGCGTTGCGCAAGGGCGAGGGAGGGATGCAGTTCGAGGACATAGTCTTAGGGGAAGGGTGGGTCAAACTACACGTGAAAAGGTCAAAAACAGACCAGCGGGGGAGGGGAGTGTGGATATCTTTGCTAGGGCTACCAGGGACCAAATTTTGCCCAGTGAGCACGCTCAGGGAATACTTGGCATGCAGGCCAGACGGTCAGGGCCCCCTGCTCCTTCACGCGGACGGGGTACCGTTATCTAGATTCCAGTACCTGCGGGTTTTCCGCATGTGTCTAAGACACCAGGGCCTCGACGAGGCACAATACGGGACACATTCGTTCCGGATTGGGGCGGCAACGGAAGCATCACGCGCGGGGCTGTCAGTAGCTGCGATACAAAAGATAGGGCGATGGAAGTCTAACAGATACCGGTCCTATATCAGGCCCGCATTATCTGGGATTTAGCGTGCTTGGATAAACCCCCTCATCCTCTTTATACCTTCACAGACGCCGCACCCACTTGGATAATCGGAGACTCGCTTATACACTGGGCAGAGAAGCGGGCTGTCAAACGCCCATGCGGGGCTAAACTCGGGTTGCGAACGGAGGAGGCAAATGTGGTATGGGGGGGAGGTTGGGGGCTGCGGTGGGCTCAGTTGCTCCCGCGGCTAATGGTGATGGGCAGGGATAGGAGGGCGCCGCAGATCTTGCTCCTCCACGTCGGGGGCAACGACCTGGCCGATCGACGCTACTTCGAGCTGGTTAATTCAATAAAACACGACCTAGCCCTCATGCTCGCCCGTTGGCCAGAAGTACAGCTCGTTTGGTCGGACATATTGTGCAGGAGAGTGTGGAGGGGCGCGAGGGCACCGGGCGCCATCGACCGAGCGCGGGTCAAACTGAACAAGATGGTGGGGAAGTTTGTGACGCAGTGTGGGGGATGGCAGATCACCCATCCCGAGTTCGACAACAAGTCAACTGGCCTGTTCCGGGCCGACAGCACACACTTATCCGAGATAGGGGCGGACTTGTTCACTAACGATTTGCAGGAGGGGCTGGAGAGGGTCCTTGCGGGGTTGGCGGCACGGTCTAATTTAAGGAGGTTTAAATAGAGCCGTGAGTGGCGGCAGTTCGGGGGTAAGTGCTTGTCCTTGCCAGATGGGCTCGGGGCGGGCGTCGCCCGGGGTTAGGAGCGATTGGGCGGGATCAAGCTAACGTGACACCCGGGAACCCACTCGCGACAACGGCCGGCTCTTTAGGGGTCGGCCGGGTACGGGGGCAGCAGGCCAAGGCCTGGCTGACCCTCTGACCCCACTCTGGCTTGGACTAGCGCTTACTCCAGTATTTTGATTGTTAATAAACAAAGCCGCGGCCTTTTATACCTCCAAACTGAGTCTGCCATTACTTGTCTGTTATATGTGGGTACCGGTTCCAAGTGGGAGGGGGAGGGGGTCCCTCGCAGCCTCCCTGGTCAAGCAATCCCTCCAGCCAATTAGGCAAGGGAAGCCCATGACCAAGGGGCAAGCCCCCCTCCCCCCTCACCTCGCTGGGATCTCTGGGCCGCCGTCGCGGCCCCCCCTGGGGGGGGGGGGGGACAGGCCTAGGGCAGTACAAAAGAGGCAGCCGGGAGCTGAATCTTCCATTCTGCTCCCGGTCTGCTGCGAAGAAAGGTAGATAGAGACACAGACAGAGAGCTACCAGAGAAGGTGTTACATGGGTGAGTGCTGAGTTATTACTGTGACTCTCTGATGCTAACATGACATTAGGTTCTGGGCTCTGCGTCCCACACATGATGAACACCATGACTGTATAAAACTGAGGGGTACATATATATGTATATATATATAGCAACTGTAAATATTACTGTATGTTCATTTGCATGTCTTAGACAGGTCTGCAACCCTGTCTTTCCCCATTGTCACCCAGCATACAGCGCTTCCACTGCAGCAAGGGATTCTGGGAAATGACATGCAAATGAGCACTCAGTGCCACCTTTTGTCTCAAGCTCGTATTACACAAGCCAATCCTCAAGCCAATGCATGCTGTTTTAAACACAGCTTTTAGACAGAGGCTGGGATGAGATGCAAAGCCATTAAACCCACTCACAGACATTTTTTTTTTTTTTTTTACGGTTCACATATTAACAACCATTTAGTATCATTTTACAGAAAATAATAAACCGAAAACATCACTATACAATCCTTATATTGCCAAGACAAAAACCAACCCAAAGGCACAAAACCATTCTAAAAAGCCAAACAAAACAACACATTCCAAGGCATCATCTGTGCATCTACTACCAAACACACTCAATACAAAAAAATATGGTTACTTCCCATTTCTACACGCGACTTTTCGTACTTTCCACAGGACATTTAACATTGCATCTAATTACTTCACGTGTCCAAGCAATTTCTCTAACGCCTCACTGATATGATACGTACTACATTGTATTTCTAATTTTCTTACTTCCTCTTTAGACACCTCTGCTTTTGGGAACTGTACTTTCAGCCATTCCGTTTTTGAAACATTTAACCCTAAGTCACCTGCCTCTTTATTTATATTATTTATCACCTCTTTTACATGCCACTCCCTCGCCTTCCTTTCTCTCTCGCTTTCATAACTTACTTTTGTTCTTCCACTAAGGCCTGCCTTTTCTCCTTTTCCCCCTTTACTTTCCCTAATCTCTCCCCTTTCACCCCCACTCTGTTGGCCTGCCTTTCCATCACTTTCATTCCCACTTACTCCACTTACACTTCCCTGTATTTTAGTTCCCTCCACGCTTATCTGGCTTTGTGAGGACGAGCTATTGCCCTCACTTCTCTCCTTCTCCCTCACCTCTCCCCTAGCCTCTTTTATTTTAACCCACATGCTCCTTTTTTAATTCTTCATACTGCTCTTTTGTCAGCTGTTTTCTTTGGTACATCAGTTTTTCTAATCTTTCTATTATCTGTTCCTCACTACTCCCCCCATGCTGCTTCCGAAAAATACCAACCCAAAATAGAACATCTCCCACTGCGTCTTCAAAATGTTCCATCTTCTCTTTTAGGGTTACTTTCCCTGATACTTTTACAACTTTACCCTCTACACCTTCCTCTCTAGGCTCCCCTTTACTCTGGCTATCCTTATCTTCCTTTGTTTCTATCCCTTGCAGATTTTTACGCTTTTGAGCTTTTTTCCCTCCTATTTCCATTTCCTCCTCCAAGACATCTTGGGGACCTTCCCTCCCCCTCTGTGCATCTTGAAACTCCATACTTTCCGCCCAGCTAGGTTCCACCACACTCAATGACCGTATTTCCCCCCCCCCCCCCGCATCTTTCTGATGCACTGCTCCCGTCTCCTCCCCACCTCCAGTTTCTGGGCCAAGGAGTCCAGGAAGAGATCTTCCTCTTTTTTCTCCACGATATCACTTATAGAACCCGCCAAACCCTCTATTGGGCCACTTGCTAGCATTTCTTCTCTTCTTAAATCCTCCTCATACATTGCTGTTATAGCCGGATCAAGCCCTCCCTCTTGGGAACTCTCCATCTCAAAAATTCCCTGACCCTCAACTGTCTCTTCCCCTTCGTCTAGCACACTGTCCCCTTTAGCTGCCTGGGCATATGTCCTTTTAGTGCACTGCCATGCCAAGTGTCCTTCCTCTCCGCATAGATGGCATCTCTTAGGGACTCCACAGTTGGCTGCAGTATGTCCCTCTTCCCCACAATTACGGCACACAATTCCCGTTTTCGTGCAACCCTCCTTTGTATGTCCATAAGTGTGGCAATGCCTGCAATATAGAGGCTGTCCCGAGTAAAACAAAAATCCTCTGTCTCCTCTAATATTGAACATGGCCGGTGGGTGTGTCACTCCTCCCGCACATGATGGATCCCGTCTGAACCGTACCCAGAAACGTCTCTTCCCGTTGAACATGCCATACGGATTTTTTAGTTCTTCACCTCCTCTAATCATTTCACAATACTGTTTCAAAAAACACACAATCTCCTCTTTCCTTGCATACGGAGTGTACATGTGAAGTACAAGTGGTCTCTCCTCCAGCATAAAACTTGGGATTACCTTTACATGCAAATGAACATACAGTAATATTTACAGTTGCTTTATGCTTTACTGTGGAGGGGTTTTGTCACTTTTTTACCCACCATAACCTTAATAGTAGTGGTGATTACCTAGTCTAGTCTCAAACCTGCTTTGCCATTAAGACCAACCCCACACTGATGAGACCCATTAAGGTCGAAACAGCTGTGTAGCTGAGCCTGTGTCCCCTTGGCCTTGAGTCATCGTCCCTTCGGGGACTAAAGACTCCTGCTGCTTTTGGGGGGGCACGCCATCTCGAGCTAAGAGGAGTGATCCTGAGCGAGCGGTTCTGAGCGAGCGGATGCGGAAGTGAGGGGCCGGCACCTTTGCCCTGGGACATCGCCTTTACTGGCTAAAGTCCCTTGCTGCTTTTGGGGTGCCGCACCTGAGCTTGGGAGAGCAGAGATGACATCGCAAGCTGGAATGCGCAATTCCATTCGGTTCCTGATCGAGGAGACCGAGAGAAGTCGAGTGAACCTGCTGTGGATAGTGGAGAAGGTGCTGAAGCAATTGATCGGTCTGGACACTGAGAGGATCTTCTGCCTTCAGGATTTCCCTGCACAGGGGATTTATGACCTGACCTGTCATCAAGAAGCGGATGTTTGGTGCACTTTTGAAAAGTGCAAGGAGAAGTCTGGTGACCCGATCTTACATGGCATCAAGGTAATTCCAAGTTTTATGCTGGAGGAGAGACCACTTGTACTTCACATGTACACTCCGTATGCAAGGAAAGAGGAGATTGTGACTTTTTTGAAACGGTATTGTGAAATGATCAGAGGAGGTTAAGAACTTAAAAACCCATATGGCATGTTCAACGGGAAGAGACGTTTCTGGGTACGGTTGAGACGGGATCCATCATGTGCGGAAGGAGTGACACACCCACCGGCCATGTTCAATATCAGAGGAGACAGAGGATTTTTGTTTTACTCGGGACAGCCTCTATATTGCAGGCATTGCCACACTTATGGACATACAAAGGAGGGTTGCAGGAAAACGGGAATTGTGTGCCGTAATTGTGGGGAAGAGGGACATACTGCAGCCAACTGTGGAGTCCCTAAGAGATGCCATCTATGCGGAGAGGAAGGACACTTGGCACGGCAGTGCACTAAAAGGACATATGCCCAGGCAGCAAAAGGGGACATTGTGCTAGAAGAAGAGGAAGAGACAGTGGAGGGTCTGGGAATTTGTGAGATGGAGAGTTCCCAAGAGGGAGGGCTTGATCCGGCTATAACAGCAATGTATGAGGAGGATTTAAGAAGGGAAGAAATGGTAGAGAGTGGCCCAATAGAGGGGGAGGTGGAAGTGGAAATAATGGACACGACCGGACACAAGAAAGGGGCGCAAAAACGAAGTTTACAAAGTGACAATGATGTTTGTACAGTTGATGGGGAGGGGAAGAGTGAGCTACGGCAAGATAAGGTGACGAAGTCAAAGTTTTGTGCGCTGGATTTGTCCAGTATTGACGTTAGTAGGGAAGAGGAACAGACCGTGAGTAAAGGAAAAGAGGAAAATAAGAAGTTAGATAGGGAAGCGCAAGAAACTGAGGAGAAGGCAGGCCCTGGTGGTGCGAGTGGAAAAGGTAAAGAGGGAAAGAGTAAGTGTAAAGGGTTTGTTGTTAGTGGAAGCAAAAACGAGTCTTCGCAAGGGATAGAAACAAAGGATGATAAGGATTTCCAGAGTAAAGTGGAGCCTAGAGAGAAGGGTGTAGAGGGTAAAGTTAAAAAAGTATCAGGGAAGGTAACCCTAAAAGAGAAAATGGAACAATTTGAGAACGCAGTGGGAGATGTTCTGTTTTGGGTGGGTATTTTCCGGAAGCAGCATGGGGGTAGTAGTGATGAACAGATAATAGAAAGATTGGAAAAAATGATGTACCAAAGAAAACATCTGACAAAAGAGCAATATGAAGAATTGAAAAAGGAGCATGTACAGTGGGTTAAAATAAAAGAGGCTAGGGGAGAGGTGAGGGAGAAAGAGAGTAGCGAGAGCAACAGCTCGTCCTCATAAAAAAGTCAGATAAGCGTGGAGGGAACTAAAATACAGAGAAGTGTAAGTGGAGTAAGTGGGAACGAAAGTGAAGAAAAGGCAGGCAAAAAAGGGATTGTACAGGCAAAAGAGGCAAATTCTGCGGGAGATAGTAAGGGGAGGAGCACCCAGGGAAAGGATGAAGTAGGGCTTACAAAGGAAGAGGTTTTGCACAATCAACTTGCGAGGGGATTTGGGCGGAGATATTGGGATGTGAAAGAGGCAAGGGACGGGTATGAAAAAAGTGTGAGGTCTGGATTCCAGTTAGAGAGGTTTGGAACGTATGGAGAAATAATTAAAACAGATGATCGCATCACTTGAGAATAGAGAAAGGGTTTTTGTTTTTAAATGAAAGAATCTTGAAGTATATGGTTCTTATCTTTGTATGATGTTTTGGTTATAGGGTTTTTTCGTAAAGTTATGTTTTTTTTTTCCCTTCTGAAAAGTTTATCTTTGTGTTTGTATATATCTGAAGGATGAAGGAAGAAAATGTAAATATATTATGTTTTGGTGTCTTTCTAATGTTGGGTGACTGTTGTCACTATGGTGTGTTTTTTTGGTTTCCAAAAAAGTCTGTAAACTTAAAAAAGTTGTTGAATAAAAAAGTTTAAAAAAAAAAGGTTGAAACATGTCTGTGAGTGGGTTTAATGGCTTTGCATCTCATCCCAGCCTCTGTCTAAAAGCTGTGTTTAAAACAGTGTGCATTGGCTTGAGGATTGGCTTGTGTAATACGAGCTTGAGACAAAAGGTGGCACTGAGTGCTCATTTGCATGTCATTTCCCAGAATCCCTTGCTGCAGTGGAAGCGCTGTATGCTGGGTGACAATGGGGAAAGACAGGGTTGCAGACCTGTCTAAGACATGCAAATGAACATACAGTAATATTTACAGTTGCTTTATGCTTTACTGTGGAAGGTTTTTGTCACTTTTTTACCCACCATAACCTTAATAGTGTGTGTATATCTATCTATCTATCTATCTATCTATCTATCTATCTATCTATCTATCTATCTATTTGTGAAAGTGTTCTGTGGCCGTGTCTGTATGTGTCTCCCTGTGTCCCCTGTGTCCCTAGCGGCAATCCCATTGGCTCCCTTGGCCCGCCCCCGCACACCTCTCATTGGCAGGACACACACATACACTCACACAGAGATACACACACACACGGAGACACACACAGGCAGGACACGGAGACACACACAGGCAGGACACTGAGACACACACAAAGATACACACACACTGAGACACATACAGATACACACACACACACACACTGAGATACACACACACTGAGACACACACAGATACACACACACACACACACACACACACTGAGATACACACACACTGAGACACACACAGATACACACACACACACTGAGATACACAGACAGGACACAGATAGACAGACAGGACACATACACATACACATATACAGACAGGACACACACACACACACACACACACCACCCCACCCCCTCTGTCCATCCCCCCCCAACACGTGCGCCGCCCTGCACCGGCTCCAGACGGAGGGGAAGCGCGGCCCTCCTACCCCAGCCGCTTCCTTACCTCCCCGGCGCTACCTCCCCCTCAGGTAAGTAACTGCGCGTCCCGCCTCAGCTTATGGCGCCAGTAACTCTCCCATTTCAGGCGCGCAGCCTCGCGCCTCAGGCCCACACAGGCCCACACAGGGTGCTTCCTGCCGTCGGCTGCACGCCTCACTCAGCCGGACGGCACATCGGGGGACAAGTGGGCGCCGGCGGGGGGGAGCGCGCGTCACGGGGAACGGGGGGGGGGGGCGAGTCATGGGGAACGGGGGGGGCGAGCCGCGAGTCACGGGAAACGGGGGGACGACGCGAGTCACGGGGAACGGGGGGGGGGGCGAGCCGCGAGTCACGGGGAACTGAGGGGGGGGGGGGGCGAGTCACGGGGAACGGGGGGGGGGGGCTTTGTGTTTTTCAATCAGATCGCCCAACAAATGTAACCCCCCTTCCTTGGGCTATTGTGAACTAATAGTAATAGCATGTTTATTAGGCCAAGGGGGTGATGTAGCGAGGCAAACTGTTGCAAGGTCTTTGCGCCCAAGTTTGGTGCCGGGATTTGAAGGGTGACAACAGGAGGAGTTAGGGAAGAGTTCCCCCGTGTTATACACGGCTGTAGCAGACGTTTTTTGTGTGTGCGTTATGAGGGACGTAATGACACTTGCCTTAACTGTCCAAGCAGTGTGTCGTTCCCCCCCCTCCCCTTTCTCCCCCCCCTCCCTTTTCTCCCCCCCCCCTCCCCTTTCTCCCCCCCCTCCCCTTTCTCCCCCCCGCCTCCCCTTTCTCCCCCCGCCTCCCCTTTCTCCCCCCGCCTCCCCTTTCTCCCCCCCCCCCTTTCTCCCCCCTGCTCCCCTTTCTCCCCCCTCCCGCTCCCCTTTATCCCCCCTCCCGCTCCCCTTTCTCCCCCCTCCCGCTCCCCTTTCTCCCCCCTCCCCTTTTCTCCCCCCCTCCCGCTCCCCTTTCTCCCCCATCCTGCTCCCCTTTCCCCGACCCCGCTCCCCTTTCCACCACCCCCTCTGCTCCCCTTTCCCCCCCCTCCGCTCCCCTTTCCCCCCCTCCTCCGCTCCCCTTTCCCCCCCCTCCTCCGCTCCCCTTTCCCCCCCCCTCCGCTCCCCTTTCCCCCCCCTCCGCTCCCCTTTCCCCCCCCTCCTCCGCTCCCCTTTCCCCCCCCTCCTCCGCTCCCCTTTCCCCCCCCTCCTCCGCTCCCCTTTCCCCCCCCCTCCTCCGCTCCCCTTTCCTCCCCCCCCTCCGCTCCGGGAGTGTCTCTAGCTTTGAATCATTACAACTAAAAGCTGGATTCCGATTGGCTCACACACATCAGGGGGTGTTCCAACCCATATCCACCCTTTGGATTAACATGCTCAAAGGTTGCTTAGGCCTGCCCCTGAATATTGCTACTATACTCAGAGCTGAAATGCAAACAGGCTAACTGAAGGAATTAACCTTTCCACTGCCTGTTCTAACAGGACTGACAGAGGAAAGGCCCAGAATTAGCAATAGATGCCGAAGGCCAGGCTATATATATGTAGAAAAGCACTTTATGCCCCATGTTAGAGTGTAGCCTTTTCCCCATACAGTAAGGCTGAGTTCAGCGTGGCTGCTGCGGCAGCGTGCGTCCACGCGCACCTCCCCCGCGTGCTCCTGCAGCCTGGCGATCTGTGTTCAGGCTGCAGGAGTCGGGTCGCGGCATTTGGGGGCTTGGAGGGGGGAACGTGTCACGGAGCTGGTTCGCTGAACCAGCTCACGTGATGCGACTGCAGCCCCAAATATCATTTCTGGTTACAGCGGCGTCAACGCTGCACTTTACCGCCGGTGGAGTTTTCAGTTTGAACACTCCCACCAAACAATCTGAAATTGCGACGGACGTGCGCACGCACGCGTCGCGTAGCAGCCACCCCGAACACGGCCTTAGAAAGGCAGCCAGTAATGTAATGTGTGTTTTAGCATTTCTTTGCATGCAGGCACAGTAATTCACTTACTGTAGCTGCGTTGTCTGCAGAGAAATGCTGGGTCGTGACAAAGGGTTGGGAGCAGCTAAGTGCCGGGACAAATGGTGAGCGGGGAAGGGCTGATTATCAGGTCCGGTGATGGACTCCCAGCGCGGTAGAGTCTATACACATAATATATAAAGCTTGGCCCCCTGCAGAAGCAATTCCTCCAGCCAATTAGGCAAGGGAAGCCCATGACCAGGGGGCAAGCCCCCTCCCCCTCACCTCCCTGGGATCTCTGGGCCGCCATCGTGGCCCCCCCTGGGGGGGGGGGCAGGCCTAGGTCAGTACAAAAGAGGCAGCCGGGAGCTGAATCTTCCATTCTGCTCCCGGTCTGCTGCGAAGTTTAGTGTCCTCTCCTCTCCTCCAGGTGAGCCTCCGTGGCTGGCCTGCTCGGCGGGCGGGGAGGGGGGGGCCTCCGGCGAAGGGGGGGATCCGCCTGCCGGACCAAGGGATAGCTAGTGGGGATCCCCCTTACCGCGTGGCTCTCCCTCCATCAGCCTTGGTAGCTGGCGGGCGGGGAGGGGGGGCCTCCGGGGAACGGGGGGATCCCCTTGCCGGTACCAGGGAATAGCCAGGGGGGATTCCCTTGCCACGTGGCTCGCCCTCCATCAGCCTCTGCGGCTGGGGAGGGGGGGGCCAGAGGGAGGACGAGGAGAGGCACAACAACCCCCCACGTTTTTTTGCCACGACGGTTCCCCCAACAGAATGGCCATGGGTATCCCCCAACCCCCCCCCCCCGGGGTTGGAGCACGGGTCACTCAGTGGGGTTACATGGCAGTGGTATAATGTGCTGTAATTGATTTTTTCAACATTGGATAAAGTTATGATCAATGCTAGAATGGCCGTGGGTATCGCTGCATACCGCATTCGTAGTGATAGCGGGCTGTATGTGGGGAATAAAGTGTGTACACCTCAGTGTGGTTATAATGCGTTGTATTCGGGGTATGGTTATAATGCGTTGTATTCGGGGTATAAGGCATACGAGCTGCATTCGAGGTACAATTGGCTGTAATTGGGTTACATGGCGTATATTGTATTTGGATTATAGGGGGTGTATATATACCGCATCCGAAGTTACAATGGGCTGTAATGGGGTGACATGGTGTATATAGTGTGTATACTGCACTCGTAGTTACGTTCTGTTGTACGCTAGGGTGTGTATAGGTGCTGCATTCGCCGTTACAATGTACTGTAACTGGGTTACATAGCGTATATAGTGTATATACTGCATTCACGGTTACGTGCTGCATGTGGAGTATAAGGTGTATTTATGCTGCATTCAGTGTTGTAATGTGCTGTAATTGGGTTACATGGCGGGTATAGTGTATATACCGCAGTCAGGGTTAAGTGCGGTATGTGGATTATAAGGTGTACATTTGCTGCATGCAGGGTTATAAGGTGTCGTAATTGGGGTACATGGCGTATATAGAGTATATACTGCATTCACGGTTACGTGCTGCATGTGGAGTATAAGGTGTATTTATAGAGTGACCATTTGTCCCGGTTTTGCCGGCACAGTCCCGTTTTTTTCTGTGCTGTCCCGGTTGACAGTCCGTCCCGGAAATGTCCCGGGTTTTGCCCCTGGTGACTGGTACCGTGCGCGAGGCGGCGGCGGTGCGCGGAGGCGGCAGCGTGAGGAGGATGCGGCGGTGCGCGGAGGCGGCAGCATGAGGATGCGGCGGTGCGCGGAGGCGGCAGCGTGAGGAGGATGCGGCGGTGCGCGGAGGCGGCAGCGTGAGGAGGATGCGGCGGTGCGCGGAGGCGGCAGCGTGAGGAGGATGCGGCGGTGCGCGGAGGCGGCAGCGTGAGGAGGATGCGGCGGTGCGCGGAGGTGGCAGCGTGAGGAGGATGCGGCGGTGCGCGGAGGCGGCAGCGTGAGGAGGATGCGGCGGTGCGCGGAGGCGGCAGCGTGAGGAGGATGCGGCAGTGCGCGGAGGCGGCAGCGTGAGGAGGATGCGGCAGTGCGCGGAGGCGGCAGCGTGAGGAGGATGCGGCGGTGCGCGGAGGCGGCAGCGTGAGGAGGATGCGGCGGTGCGCGGAGGCGGCAGCGTGAGGAGGATGCGGCGGTGCGCGGAGGCGGCAGCGTGAGGAGGATGCGGCGGTGCGCGGAGGCGGCAGCGTGAGGAGGATGCGGCGGTGCGCGGAGGCGGCAGCGTGAGGAGGATGCGGCGGTGCGCGGAGGCGGCAGCGTGAGGAGGATGCGGCGGTGCGCGGAGGCGGCAGCGTGAGGAGGATGCGGCGGTGCGCGGAGGCGGCAGCGTGAGGAGGATGCGGCGGTGCGCGGAGGCGGCAGCGTGAGGAGGATGCGGCGGTGCGCGGAGGCGGCAGCGTGAGGAGGATGCGGCGGTGCGCGGAGGCGGCAGCGTGAGGAGGATGCGGCGGTGCGCGGAGGCGGCAGCGTGAGGAGGATGCGGCGGTGCGCGGAGGCGGCAGCGTGAGGAGGATGCGGCGGTGCGCGGAGGCGGCAGCGTGAGGAGGATGCGGCCGTATTATTTTTTTTTCCCCAATAGCAGGATGCCGGGGGCGGGGCTTTAGAGTAGAAGCAGGGGATTGGTTGGAGGTTAGGATATGCCGGGGGCGGGGCTTAGTATCAGGGACGGATGTAGTGTGTGTGTGTGTGTGTGTGTGTGTGTGTGTGTGTGTGTGTGTGTGTGTGTGTGTGTGTGTGTACCAGTGTGTGTGTGTGACTGCCCCCCTCCCAGTGTGTGTGTGACTGCCCCCGCACCCAGTGTGTGTGTGTGTGTGTGTGTGTGTGTGTGACTGCCCCCTCCCAGTCTGTGTGTGTGTGACTGCCCCTCCCTCCCAGTGTGTGTGTGACTGCCCCCCTCCCAGTGTGTGTGTGTGTCTACCCCCCTCCCAGTCTGTGTGTGTGTCTGCCCCCTTCCCAGTCTGTGTGTGTGTGTCTGCCCCCCTCCCAGTCTGTGTGTGTGACTGCCCCCCTCCCAGTCTGTGTGTGTGACTGCCCCCCTCCCAGTCTGTGTGTGTGACTTCCCCCCCTCCCAGTGTGTGTGACTGCCTCCCCTCCCAGTCTGTGTGTGTGACTGCCCGCCTCCCAGTCTGTGTGTGTGACTGCCCCCCCTCCCAGTTTGTGTGTATGACTGCCTGCCTCCCAGTCTGTGTGTGTGACTGCCCCCTCCCAGTCTGTGTGTGTGACTGCCCCCCTCCCAGTCTGTGTGTGTGACTGCCCCCCCTCCCAGTGTATGTGTGACTGCCCCCCTCCCAGTCTGTGTGTGTGACTGCCCCCCCTCCCAGTTTGTGTGTGTATGACTGCCTGCCTCCCAGTCTGTGTGTGTGACTGCCTCCCCTCCCAGTTTGTGTGTGTATGACTGCCCCCCTCCCAGTCTGTGTGTGTATGACTGCCCCACCTCCCAGTGTGTGTGACTGCCCCCCTCCCAGTGTGTGTGTGACTGCCCCCCCTCCCAGTGTGTGTGTGACTGCCCCCTCCCAGTGTGTGTGTGACTGCCCCCCCTCCCAGTGTGTGTGACTGCCCCCCTCCCAGTGTGTGTGTGACTGCCCCCCTCCCAGTGTGTGTGACTGCCTCCCCTCCCAGTGTGTGTGTGACTGCCCCCCCACCCAGTGTGGGTGTGTGACTGCCCCCCACCCAGTGTGGGTGTGTGACTGCCCCCCTCGCAGTGTGTGTGTGACTGCCCCCGCAGCCAGTGTGTGTGTGTGTGTGTGACTGCCCCCTCCCAGTCTGTGTGTGTGTGACTGCCCCTCCCTCCCAGTGTGTGTGTGACTGCCCCCCTCCCAGTGTGTGTGTGACTACCCCCCTCCCAGTCTGTGTGTGTGTGACTGCCCCCCCTCCCAGTCTATGTGTGTGTGACTGCCCCCCCTCCCAGTCTGTGCGTGTGTGACTGCCCTCCCCCTCCCAGTCTGTGTGTGTGTGACTGCCCCTCTCCCAGTCTGTGTGTGTGTGACTGCCCCCCCTCCCAGTGTATGTTTGACTGCCCCGCTCCCAGTCTGTGTGTATGTGTGACTGCCCCTCCCTCCCAGTGTATGTGTGACTGCCCCCCCTCCCAGTCTGTTTGTGTGTGTGACTGCCCTCCCCCTCCCAGTCTGTGTGTGTGTGACTGCCCTCCCCCCTCCCAGTCTGTGTGTGTGTGACTGCCCCTCTCCCAGTCTGTGTGTGTGTGACTGCCCCCCTCCCAGTGTATGTTTGACTGCCCCCCTCCCAGTCTGTGTGTATGTGTGACTGCCCCCTCCCAGTCTGTGTGTCTGTGTGTGTGTCTGTCTGCCCCCTGCCACTGTGTGATGCCCCTCTCCCAGTGTGTGTAAGTGCCCCCTCCAAGTCTGTGTGTGTGTGTGTCTGCCCCCTCCCATTCTCTGTGTGTGTGTGTGTCTGCCCCCCTCCCATTCTGTGTGTGTGTGTGTCTGCCCCCCTCCCATTCTGTGTTTGTGTGTGACTGCCCCCCCCCCAGTGTGTGTGTGACTGCCCCCTCCCAGTGTCTGTGTGTATCAGTGACAGAATGTATACAGACACCAACCCACTCACCCACTCACCCACGTGTCAGTCAGTCACCCACGTGTCAGTCAGTCACCCACCCATATGTCAGGCAGTCAGTCACCCACCCACCCACGTGTCAGGCAGTCTAACATGTCAGTCAGTCACCCACCCACGTGTCAGTCAGTCACCCACCCACGTGTCAGGCAGTCAGTCACCCACGTGTCAGGCAGTCAACCCAAGTGTCAGGCAGTCACCCACCCAAGTGTCAGGCAGTCTCCCACCCACCCCCCCAAGTTTCAGGCAGTCGTACTGAGCCACTAATTGAGCCAGCTGTGCTGAAGTAGGGATATCCTAAAAACCTGGCCTGTGTGCGGCCCTCGAGGACTGGAGTTGTGCAGGCCTGCCCTAGAGAAAGTGCAGCGCACCATGATCCAGAGAAGAGGCAGGTCTGGCAAAAATCTATCTTTATTAGAAAGTCATAAAAACAAGGGATGCAACCCCACCCCACTCTGCCACATAACCAGGATGCTGACACCCACCTGATGACGTCAGAGCTACCATATGGCGCCCCCTAGTGACGTCAGACGTCTAGGTCTAAATCCCTGGCAATACAGCATAGAGCTGCCTTGGAGGACTGCAGCCACAGCCACACATGGGGGAGTGTTCAGTCTGGGGAGAGGTGTGGCTGAGGCTGCAGTCCTCCAAGACAGCTCTATGCTGTATTGCCAGGGATTTAGACGTCTGACGTCACTAGGGGGCGCCATGTGGTAGCTCTGACGTCATCAGGTGGGCGTCAGCATCCTGGTTATGTGGCAGAGCCGGGAGGGGTGAGTATCAGGGGGGGTGGTATATATTGTGACTGTTTTCTTGTGTTTGGTAGCCTTCACCTTGAGAAAGGCTGTATTTGACTGCCGAAACGTTGGACTTTATGGCATATTAAACCTCCTTTGAGTAAGACCGTGTGCCTGCTTCTTCTTCTTTGTCCGGCTACAGGAAGGGTCAGGAGACAGGGAGGACAGAGGCAGGAGAACCCCATCTGGCTCCGGCCTTGCCTGTCCCTACGAATACAAACATACAACCCCTCACTGAATAACATAGCCCTAACCCCATGTAATAATCCTGGGTGTAAACAAAATAATGGTTTTATGAATATTGTAATGGTTTATTAGGGACCTAGGAGGTGGCCAGTGGGGCTGTTATGTGTATTTGTGTTTATTGTGGGTAGCGGGGGTGGGTGAACCGGGTATTGGCCCCAAGGATGGGTGTTTAGGCCTACCGGGTGGGGGGGTAGTGGGAGGGGTTAACCCCTTCATTACCTTAGCGGTATTAACCGCTAAGTTAAAGAAGAGGTTAAGTCATCCCCCAACCCCCTGGCAAGGCCTAAACACCCAGCCAGGGCCAAATACCACCTTCTCCCACCCCCGCTACCCACAATAAGCCTGGCACGGGTGTATAACCCCTTCATTGCCTTGGCGGTAATGAAGTTGCCTGTAAATGCATTTTTTATGCATGGGATTCATGCCGGGGGTCTCTGATGCTGATATTAATGGATATCAGCTCCGGGATACATGCATTTTATTTTCATCGCAGCTTCACCCCACCTTCTTGCCTACTTTTGTGGCTGGACAATTTGGAGAAGAAACAGCAATTTTAAAGTGGCGATCAGCCGCAATAAGCTGATCAGGGCTTATAGAATTGAGCGTGTTTGAAAAACTGGCGATCAGTGCCGAAAAGTGGCTTATCACCGCGCATCTGCAGATTTTATTTATTTATTTATTTTCCGGCAAAAAAAAAAACGGTTATTTTTGCTCTAATCGCCAGCTTCTCTGGGCTTACTGAATCGCTGTAGGCGATTACTGCATGAGGGCCTTAGGGAGGATTTGTTCCTGTAAAGTACACCTAGTTTGGCATAGGATTTGGATGTCAGGGTATCAATGTGCAACCCAAATGTTAAATGGGAGTTGAACTATATGCCCAGATATTTCAAACCAGTAACAGGGGCTAGGATGGTATTAGAGCTGGTTTTTATCTGAAGCTCTGTCATTGGTAGCTTTAGCAATTTAGCTCTGGTCCCAAATACCATTGTTACAGTCTTGTCAGTGTTTAAAATCAGTTTGTTTTGGGAAATCCAGTTTCAAGTCTCAAAAAATCAGATTGAAGTATGTGTTCAAGGTCAGAGAGGCGAGGGCTGCGTGCATATAGGATAAGATCTAAGGCCTCTCACAATAACCCGTTAGGAATATAAATTCCTCATCTATCCGACATAAGTATAAAATATACTCTACCTAGACCCCTAATACAGAGTTACCCACCTTATACGGGAGCAGCTGCCAGACGAGTATAAAGTAGTAAATGTATCTTATTTCTTTTGCCACTGGAGGGCAGCGTGGAGTTACACGGAGTGGCGCCCGTAAGGACGACGTGCCAGTTAGGCGGAAGGAGAAGCGCACACACTTTTATGTGAAACGGATATATTTGGGGAGGGATTTTGTAGTCTGAGTGAGAAAATTGATATTTTGTCACAATGGAAAAATTAACCATTTAAATATGCACAGATTTTATCCCACTTTTGGAAATTAGGGATGTTGCCTAAAAGTTTGAGAATGCACAAAGTGCCACCCCTGGGCTTTAATGAAGCAGCATTTGTGGGATAAAGGGATCAGCATTCTGTATAAAGGTATTTTGGGCTCGATATAAATAATTGAAGCCAAAAACTAATATTAAGGGGCCTATGCAGAGAGCAGCGCGAACGGAAATTTCGGCGTTTTTTAGCGCTATATGGCTATAATAAGGTTGGAAATGGCGAGTTGAGTAAAAAGCGCCATTTTTTATTTTTTTTTAGTAGAACTCGCCGCACGGCTGGCGAGAACCAAAATCTCGCCAGTTTTGAAAAGGGCCGTATGCAGAAAGGTATGATCGCCATCTAGGGGCTGTTCGCGCCATTAAAATGGAGAGAAATTCTACAATTAGCTCCGCCAACAAAAGTTGGCAGGAAACTGGAGCTCACCGGCGAGAGTGAAAAGGAAAAAAAAAAACGCTCTTTTTTTCAAACATGTTTCACCAGCGCGCATCTCGCCGGTTGAAACTCTCCATAATCAAGCATGATTTTAAATGCAGTTTTCTGACGTTTCTGCATATGGAGATAAAATCACGCCATTACAGGTACAATTTATTACCAATTCCAATTATTTCCAGCGCTGCTCTCTGCAAAGGCCCCTAAGTAAATTGAGAATGGAAAAATATTCAGCACAAACGTACAGAATGTGATGTTCTGAGAGATCTTACAGATGTTATCAAATCCCACAATGAATGTATAGAAAATGTCTGTATAGAACGAGTCAAACAAGAATATGCCAATAAAACGTTTAATTGGGAGATACAGGGGCCACAATTCAGGTCAGTTAGCTGGAAGAAGGGAAGCCGGTCAGCCGGTAGAGCCGGTCAGCCGGTCAGCCAGAAGAGCAGGTCAGCCGGTCAGCCAGTAGAGCAGATCAGCCGGTCAGCCGGTAGAGCAGGTCAGCCGGTCAGCTCTGAGATCAGCATTACTTATATCTCCTAACCTTTGCCCCCTGCATGTAATGCGCAGAACAGCCTGCACTGCATATACTGTACATGAGATACTTAACCCTTTCTTTTCGCTCGACTCTAATCTGAATGATTTGCTAATTGGTTTGTAATTAGAGAGATATTTGTAGCAGAATCCCATGTATGTTCTTTTTACCTTTTTAGATACCGTTGTGTGTAATAAAAGATATGACAGATCAGAGGGGCTCCCTGTTTGCACTCGTGTTTTGGCAGAAGTGTATATGTGACCCTATAAATCTCCCTCACACCCGGCTTGGCAGTGTGACACTAGTGCAGCGACCTGGGGAAGAATCACTGAGCTGTTAGCAATAGATACAACGGATAGAAAAGACACTACACATAGGTTGGATTAAAGAGAGTATTTTATTGAAATAATTAATCTCTTTGCTGGGAGGGGCCTGCAGCACATTGCAGAGCGATATAGTAACACGCAGAGCAATGCACTGCAGGCCCCTCCGGCAGCAAAGGAGTGAAGACCAATGCAGGGTGTATAAAGATCTCACTGATAATTCATGCACAAAGGGCTGTTTGTTGCTGTGATCCAGAGGAAGGCGAAACATAACCCCTGCTGTGCAATGGGGGAAAAAAATTCCTTCCTGACCCCATTAAATGGCGATCGGATGGTCCCTGGATCACTGCGCAGTGAGATCAGATGGAGCAGCACAGATCAGCGTTGTTATACACAGGGGCACACTCAGTATATAGAGATGCGGGTGATGGGGCCCTTGTGCCCCTGTGTATAACTCACCTGCTCCCCCATCCCCCTACATATCTATCCCATTCACCCCTTTTCCTCCCGCATACCTCGCAGGGCCGGCCGGCCATTAGGCGGTCGCCTAGCGCGCAAAGGTCCTAGGGGCGCATTAATAATCATTATTATTTTTTCCTCTTATTATTTCTAATTTATTTATCTTTTTTTAAAAATTATTATTCTTTTTTTTATCCAGTATTTTGGCGCCCTTTTATTTTTATTTTGCGTCGCGCTGGGGTGCGGTCGCACCCCCTGCAGCCCCGATAGCTACGCCACTGTTTATTTTATTATTTTATTTATCTTATTATTTTTTATACAACTGGGGCACAAATTTTAAGTTTCGCCTGGGGCGCATGAAACCCGTGCTCCGGCCCTGCTCCTTGTTCTCTCTCACCCTCTCACGCCCAATATCCCAATCTCCCTCTAGTACCTGCCCCTCCCGCAGCCTTCCTGATCTTATCTGCCTCTCCTGCGGTCAAACCAACTTCTCAGGGCCCCTAGAATACCCCTGGATCTACGCCCTGGCTCCTCTGCTACCTGCTCCCGGGGTCTGCTGCTCCGCCTAAAAAAGGTGAAGCAGCAGATCTGTCCGCACCTCTCGTATTCTGCTACCTGCTCCCGGGGTCTTCTCCTCCGCCTAAAAAAGGTGAAGCAGCAGATCCGTCCACACCTCTCGTATTCTCCTAGGCCATCGTCCACCACGTCGCCAGACTTGACATCCGCTTCGTCGTCTGCCTCATCGGCCGCCTTGTAGCCCACCTCTTCGCACCACTTGACGCCCGCTTTATCGTATGCCTCGTCGTCCGCCTCGTAGCCCGCCTCGTCGTCTGGTGGCACAAAGGGCACCACCTTCGTGCGTGTCCTGATCTGCAGGAGACATGAAGTGTTTGTAACCAGGGACAGTGATACTCTGTATCGCAAGAGCTCCTGTGCCACTTATACCCCCTCCCCAATACCACGTTATACCGCCCTCCACAGGGCAAATACCCGTTATACCCACCTCCCCAAGCCCAGTACCCAGTTATACAACCCTCCCCAGGCTCAGTACCCAGTTATACAACCCTCCCAAGGCCCAGTACCCTGCTATACGCCCCTCCCCAGGCCCAGTACCCGTTATACCCACCTCACCAGGCCCAGAACCCGTTATACCCACCTCACCAGGCCCAGTACCCATTATATACCCTTCCCCAGAAGGTCATGTTTCTATTTATCAAAAATACATTGAGTTACCTCTGGTTTTCAAGCATGTCCTGGGGGAGTTATCACAGAGACACAGAAACGTCGCTGAGTTTGGTGAGTAACTCCCTTAAACTCTCAGCAGTTGAATTCCCCATTAGGCGCTTAATGCGTTAAAAACAAGCGTTGCTATTTCTTTGCATGAAGTTGCAGGTAATTGGAAGAGTTACACAGTGACGGCTATTTCATCACTCACCTTCTTCCATCGAATCGGTCTTAGCGGTAGTGATCTCAGTATTATTTCCTCCTTAACATCGGATATCCATATCCATTCTTCGCCTCTGATCTGTATGCAAGACAATGCTTTAAGACAGGGTTGCGCAACCTTTTTCCCCTGCTCCCCCCTCCACCCTCCCCACCTTGTCTCCGACGTTCTGATGTAACGACGTCATGTGATATCACGTTGCTATGGCAATGCCACATCATGTGACGCCACGTTGCTGTCTCCAGAAGCCGCCGGAGACAAGGAAAGGGAACTTACAGAGGCCTTGCGCGCGATTTCCGGCATTTCATTTAAATGCTGTGGGGAAGAGCGAGGGGCCACTGTAAGCGCCGAGCCCCTCCCCAAGAAAATGTCGCACCCCTCGATTTGCGCACCCCTGCTTTAAGAGATATTCTGGGACCCTCCAACTCCTCCATCGGACCCTTCCTCATATTGACTGACCTTGCAGTGCTCTGCACTGACTTGCACTGACCTGCTATGATGCCTCTCAAAATACCATGCTAACTCATTCTGAACATACATGTGTCCTTTCTACATGTTACTCAGCTTGTATGGGCCACAGACAGCTTTCCCGGGGTCCAGGACTAGTTGCCACCGGGGACACTCACCCATGGGTCGGCGACCTTGCGAGAACCCACCCCCCCAACCTGTTTTCTCTTGCATTGCCATAGACAACAACATTTCAGCCTGCTGGCCTTTCTCAGGTAAAGTGGCTAAACCCACTAAAGCCAATAAAGAAAGGCCAGCAGCCGAAACATTGTAGTCTGTGGCACAATAAATTATCTTTTTTTATTCAAATCCATGTGCCCTTTTCCATCAATCATATTGTATCCATTGGACGAAATGCCGGTCTTCCCTGAGACTAAGGGGCACCGGTAAAAGTATGACTAATTGTTTTTTTTAGTGTGCAGCAAATCCCCATCATTTTTGCGTTCTCTTGCTCTGCCCCAATCTGACACAGCACCTTGCTCTCTCACCCCCCTCTTACACTCCGCGTCACCCTTTCCTTCCCCAAAGGTTGTCATTTAATCAGATCTTACCCAAATTGTCTCCATCTCCCTTGGAAATGTTCTGTCTTTAAACTGTGCGGCTCCTCTTGATCCGGACTTTCTTAGCTGACCCCTTTAGGTTTCGGCTCCGAGGGTCTAAAAAATAAGCGACTCCGAAAAGATGTGAAATATGCGCACGGGTCCTAATGGGGCACTGAGGGGGAGACTTAAATACTAGTAAATATAATCTACTGTGCTAACAAATATAATCTATTAACTAACAAATATAACTTATTAAACTAAGAAATATAACTTATTAAACTAAGAAATATAATTTATTAAACTAAGAAATATAACTTATTAAACTAAGAAATATAATTTATTAAACTAAGAAATATAACTTATTAAACTAACAAATATATCTTATTAAACTAAGAAATATAATTTATTAAACTAAGAAATATAACTTATTAAACTAAGAAATATAACTTATTAAACTTACAAATATAATCTATTTAACTAAATAAATATCTATTAAACTAAATAAATATCTATTCAACTAAATAAATATAATCTACTTCAAAACAATACAATAAAAAGCTGGAGAAATGATACGTTAACCAAGCCACAGATGTGATGCCAATGAGCGTTGAACTCCTTGCAGATCCACCGTCAGCTGGTTGTGGCAGAAAGTGGTGACATGCAGTAGAACAGAGTGGTTGAGCTGTAACCACGGCAGTCAGGTCAGAAATCAACACAATATTTTTTGAAATTTAGAATGAGAATGTTCAGTATGTCACATTCTGGGCTCAGACACTGAGCCCTGTCACATGTTAGCAGCTTGTGATAATAGAAAGTATCCATATACTGGGATGTGATAAGAGACATTATAGTCATTTTATACTGGGTCCCATAACCTGCTTTATATGAAGTATCATTTTACACTAGTAGAGATGTTACATTTTGAAAAAATAGCGCTTCTGGCGACAATGTTCATTTTCTCTACAAATGATAAATGAAAAAGTTGGATAAAACGTTATATGTGTGTGTGCGCGCGCAATATATATATATATATATATGAGTGAAAAGAGAAAAAAGTAACCCGTATGGGAGCACTCAGGTATGCAGATTAACATATAGTATTTTATTTATTTGACACAGTGCAAAAAAGGATAAGTAAACAGTACATGATTAAAAACACTTAAAAAAGGCTAGGACCCCTGTCACGGGTACTACCCATAGACACAAGTGGGCAAAACTAGGGAATGACTCAAATTGTCAACCCTTAACATGAAAATGGATAGTGACTCAAGAAACACTTGGATACGTCAGAATAAATCACAACAGGTTAATGGGTTCACAGACACCTATACAAAGCTAAAGATAATATGTACTACACACCAATGAAGTGACTAGTCAAAATATAAATGACAATCTTAAACCATCATGAATCTGCTTGAGCATACAATTATGTAACCAATACCAACAGCACAAATAAATCACTTGAAGGAAAAAGGTGGCATGATGGGATGAAGTCACTAGATGTGTAGAGCAATGAAGTGTGTGAATAGCATGTATGGAAAATAACCTGATGAACACCTATTAGATAACCTTGTGTATGTTGTCAGTATCCATAATGAAAAAATAGAGTGTCACAGTCCAAAGATTAGTTGCACCAGTGCTGGGTAGCATAGTTACGTGAACATCTGTCAGGGGTCCTGCCTAGCACCCCCACTCCGACGCACCCCCACTCCAAGTCTAAGTCTCTGGACGAAACGCGTCCATGCTATTCACACACTTCATTGCTCTACACATCTAGTGACTTCATCCCATCATGCCACCTTTTTCCTTCAAGTGATTTATTTGTGCTGTTGGTATTGGTTACATAATTGTATGCTCAAGCAGATTTATGATGGTTTAAGATTGTCATTTATATTTTGACTAGTCACTTCATTGGTGTGTAGTACGTATTATCTTTAGCTTTGTATAGGTGCCTGTGAACCCATTAACCTGTTGTGATTTATTCTGACCGATCCAAGTGTTTCTTGAGTCACTATCCATTTTCATGTTAAGGGTTGACAATTTGAGTCATTCCCTAGTTTTGCCCACTTGTGTCTATGGGTAGTACCCGTGACAGGGGTCCTAGCCTTTTTTAAGTGTTTTTAATCATGTACTGTTTACTTATCCTTTTTTGCACTGTGTCAAATAAATAAAATACTATATGTTAATCTGCATACCTGAGTGCTCCCACACGTTTTACTTTTTTCTCTTTTCACTCATACTATTTACAACCCGTGAGCACCGCCAATTCTTACTGATGTAAAGTTATTTATTGGCTTATGGTGGCATTAATATTGCAAAAGTAGATGCGAGGTTTTTTTCCCCACCTTCCCCCCCTTTTTCCCCCCGTTATTTGAACATATATATTTATATATATATATATATATATATATATATATATATATATATATATATATACTGTAAATATTCCTGTATTCTTTTCTTGGGGTTGAGGAGGAGCGCTGGATCTCGTGATATGTGAAAAAATATAAATATATATAGTGCAGATGGTAATTCACTGCTTTAAAAGATGTAAAACATAAGAAATGAACTCACAAAAAACGTATAAAATCACTGCATGTCAGAGATCCTTCTCTCTCTGACTGGAGCCCTTTATGTTACTGGAGTCTGTATCCTCTCAGTGAAGTGGATGATATGAAAATAAAGAAAACCACAAATAGTGCAAATAGTATGAACTATACAAATGTATTATGCACAGGTAATTAGGAAACTCACATTTTCCATAATAAAGTGGGTGGTGGAGAGAACCGCCGATAGAAGCAGGCTGCTGTTGGGTGCTTCACTTTCCCCTCACAGTGTAGTTCAATGCCTTACTGTTCTTACATGTTACTGATGTAAAGTTATTTATTGGTTTATGGTGGCATTAATATTGCAAAAGTAGATGCAGGGTTTTTTTCCCCACCTTCCCCCCCTTTTTCCCCCCGTTATTTGAACATATATATATATATATATATATATATATATATATATATATATATATATATATATATATATATATATATACTGTAAATATTCCTGTATATTCATTTGCATGTCTTAGACAGGTCTGCAACCCTGTCTTTCACCATTATCTTTAACCTTAATAGTCGTATATATATATATATACATATATATATATATTTATATATATATATACATACACATATAGTATGTATATATATATATCATACTATGGGGCCTATGCAGAGAGCAGCGCTATTTCGAAATTCGCCATTTTTTGGAGAAAATCGCGCAGAAAGCTGCAGAAAATGGCGAGTTCCGAAAAACGCGCCAATTTTTCTTTTCTATTTGTAAAACTCGCCTCGCGGCTGGCGAGAACCTCAATCTCGCCAGTTTAAAAAATATTCGTATGCAGAGAGGCGCGAACGGCATCTAGCGGCTGTTCGCGCCAATAAAAAGGCGCGATTGTCTCCGTTTTGCCTCGCCAAAAAAAACTGCCGCTCGCGGCCATTGCAAAGGGGAAAAAAAAGGTGCGAATTTGTTTTAACACATTTCTGAAGCGCGCATCTCGCCAATTTAAACTCGCCACACGCATCCATGTTAAACATAGCAGAATTCGCACTTTTCTGCATATGGAGATTAAAACTCTCCAAAAAAGCTACTTTTTAATAAATTCGCCAATTTTAAAATTCGCTGCTCTCTGCATAGGCCCCTAAATGTATATATATAGTCTGTTTTATACACACATACACGTGTGTGTGTGTGTGTATATATGTGTGTGTGTGTATATATATATATATATATATATATATATATATATATATATATATATATATATATATATATAGTATAACCCAGAGGTGCGCAAAGTGGGGAGGGGGAGATTTTTCGGGGGGGGGGGGGGGTGGCGCGGGCGGTTGCAGAGGCCCCGCGCACTTCCTCGAGGCATTAAAATTAAATGCCGGGGGATCACGTGAGGCCTCTACAATGCTATTACTTACCTTGACTCTGCCGGCGTCACTCGTGTCCATGGCAACGCGGTGTTAAATTACGCCGCGGGGTCATGTGACGTCACCCTCGTCAAATGCCGCTGCAGGTCACGTAACGCCGCATCAAGGTAAGGGGGGGGGGCGCGAGCACCAACAGAGGGAAGGCAGGGGGGCGAGCTGCAAAAGTTTGTGCTCCCCTGGTATAACCAATAAATAATATAGCTGATATAGCAATCTGGTTGTCGCTAGAGAGAGATTATAATGGCAGTGAGAAATAGTGGCCAGAATTAATAACAGTGCAATTACTAAAAAGTAGCTGTAATAAAATAATAATAAACACTATGCCTAAACACAATAAAAGTCCAGAAACCTAGCTCTAATAGCTATGTTATAACTCAATCATAAAAGGATCCAATTCGGGCGTCCTCTGGAGCCCTGGCAGCTCTCTTCAGGGAAACAACCACCTCCTCGATAGATATCTAAACAAAACAAAAAGAAGAGAAAGCGCCCGCTCCATGTGTAAATTTGGTTTAACAATTTCATTTCCTGGACAAGATAAAAATAACAAACTCACAAACGCCCGTTTGGTAAAAGCATTGTGTGAGACAGGCTCGGGCTCCGTGGTAATCCGGTGGTCAATCCGCAGCTCCAGACTTTGGACGATGACCGGGAAACTCGATAGGCTGCGCCCCTCGCAGTGTGGTCCTCCGGCAATCTGTAGTATGCAGTTGTGATTCCACTCTGTAATTCCGGTGTCTCGTCTTGGTTGTGTACCAACTTCCCTTCCCGGCGTCAAGACGGATAGTGTGGCAATAACGAGAACAAAGTACCTACGCGTTTCTTCAGCACACGGCCGATTTCATCAGGGGATAATGCTACAACTCACTCGTAATGGTTTTATAGTCCTACAGTCCAATTGGTAATGGCATAATAGATCACATGTGTTACTGATTTTAGATAATACAGTAATAGATTCTTGTATGACACACACACACACACATATATATATATATATATACACACATACGTATGTATGTATATATATATATTGTGACAGAAACCAGGGGATGGTAATAAATTCCGTATATAGGGCTCCCAGGATACTAGACAGTTTCTATCCTGTTTGGCCTGGGAGTGCAGCCTTATAATACATACACTCCATCCCACAGTTTGGCAAGCGCTGGAACTGAGGGATGAGAGATCCAGACCAGAGTTTGTCTGCTGCCTGATTTCTGTCACCTGTCATGCTAATTAGGAATCAGGTATGAAAGACTGATTTCCTGTTTGCTCTGGTCTCCCCACAAGAGCCAGGATGCTGGAAGGCTGCTGAACTACAGAGGGGAGAAGCCTCTTCCCCAAACAGGTTCAATCTTTCTGTTCATTTGTGTAAGACTGCAAAAGTACCGTGTTTTGATGTTGGAAGTGGAAAAGCCACTTCCAACCCTGAGTCAGGGATATCTAAGTTAAGTTATCGCTCAGGTGAGCAGCTTTTGTTTTGATCTGTTTTCTGTTGTATGCACTGTGGCAGTCTCAGTGCCTGGGACTGAATAAACCAGGCATAGCCTGTTTAAAGGAACAGTACGTGACGCCTCATCATTTAACCTACCCTAAAAGACCGTGTTCTAAACAGTCCCGGACAAACGACGGAGCCCCGGAGTAAGCCGTTTGTCACATATGGTGGAGAATGCGGGCAGAGCACTAGGGGGTCTGCGGGTTGAAGAACTTTGAAAAAAAAAAAAAAAAAGGTTTTTTCATCCTCTGCAAACAAGATGGAAGACGTGGTGGGTGCACTGGTACGCAATGTCGCTGCCCAGAAAGACACGAATGAAACCCAGCAACAGCTGTTAATAGCCCAGCAAGAAACTAATGCAAACCAGCAGCAGACGAATGCAGCCCAGCAACAGCTGCTAATAGCCCAGCAAGAGATTAATGCCAACCAGCAACAGGTGAATGCCAACCAGCAACAGGCGAATGCAAACCAGCAACAGACGAATGAAGCCCTGCAAAACGCGAATGCAAACCAGCAAGAGACAAACCGCTTGCTGAGAGAGGAGCAACAGCGGTTCGCTCAGGGCTTACAGCAGGAACTCGAGATCCTGAGGGGGACTATCAGTAACCTTCCACTGGCAGTGGCAGCCCCAGTTCCGAAAATGACCAGGGCAAGCCACTACCTTCAGAAGATGGGACCCTCGGATGATGTGGAAGCCTATCTTCTCACGTTTGAACGCACGGCACAGAGAGAGGGATGGCCAGAAGCTGAGTGGGCTGGTCTAATCGCACCCTTCCTAAGCGGCGAACCCCAGAAGGCTTACTTTGATCTAGAGCCAGCCGAAGCTAACGTCTATGCAAAATTGAAGTTCGAGATCCTCGCCCGCCTCGGCGTAACCACGGCTGTTCGCGCCCAAAGGTTTCACGCATGGTCCTTCACGATGGATAAAGCCACCCGAAGCCAGATGTATGACCTCATCCACCTCGCCCGGAAGTGGCTACAACCCGAGATCAACTCAGCCAGCCACATCGTGGAACGGTTGGTCATGGACCAGTTCTTGAGGAAACTTCCCTCTGCCTTACGCCGTTGGGTCAGTCGGAGTGACCCCCACAATGCGGATGAGCTTGTGGCCCTCGTAGAAAGGTACAATGCAGCAGAAGAGCACCCACAACCCACAGTCGTGGAGCAACCCCACTACCCGAGGTTCCAGGACTCTTCCAGAGACGGTAAAAGGGTACCGGGGTAAGGGGCGCTGAAGAGCGGCGACCACCTTCACGCAGCACCAGCAACAGTGGTTCGCACACTAAGGGCAATAGCCAACATGGGGAGCCGGGAAAAGGCTCTAAGTGGGACACAGACTATGTACCTAAATGTGTAAATTGTCATGAGAGGGGCCACACAGCAAAAATCTGCCCACTAAATGATGAGCCCATGCAATGCAACAGCGTGGAACCTTATTCGCTGTTGTCCCAATGTATGGGCCCTAGCCCAGAGGACCCCTTGAATAACCATCTGTGGGCATTTGTAAAGGTTAATGGTAAGAGGGTTCGGGCACTTCTTGACTCTGGGAGCATGGTCACACTAGTGTCCGAATACCTCTTGCCCATTAAGAAGAAACAGGGAAACAGTTCACAAAGAGTGGCAATTTGTTGTATACATGGGGATAATCATGAATATTCCACTGTTGATGTTTTTTTTGAAACAGAGTTTGGTTCTTTAGATTTCAAGGTGGGTATTGTACCCAAACTGGCACATGATGTGTTAATAGGGACCGACTTTCCCCATTTTCTAAAAATGTGGTCCCCCGCTCAGAATAGCGCCCAGAGTTCAATAGCGGACCATAACGAAGTATTAGAAGAAACAAATCCTTTCCCTTTTTCAGAAATGGAGGTTGACGAGGGCCCAAATAAGAAGGGGGAAAAGGAGGAGTGCTGTAAAATTCCCTTCCCCATCACTACTTTGGTAGGGAATACCCCAAATCAAGATGTTGAGCAGACACTTACCAACCCAGAACCGGATAAGACCCTCGCTGACCTAGAGGTCAGTCCTGGGAGTTTTAAGAAGGCCCAGTGGGAGGACCCCACATTAGCGGTAGCAAGGGGAAATATACGGGACCAGAATAGTACTCCTGGCCAACCAGATAGGTCACTTGCTTACCCCTACTTCGAGGTAGAGAACGACCTAGTATATCGGGTTGATAAAAGGAAATCAGTTACAACTAAACAATTGTTGGTACCACGGACATTCCGTAATGTAGTATTACACCTCGCACATAGTCATCCATTGGGGGGACACCTAGGGGTGGAAAAGACAAAAGAAAAGGTTCTCCGAAGCTTCTATTGGCCTGGGGTTCTGGCAGAAATTACGAATTATTGTTCCTCATGCCCAGAATGTCAGATCACCGCCCCGTTCAAGGCGTACCGCAGCCCATTGGTACCCCTTCCCATAATAGAGGTACCATTTGACCGGATTGCTATGGATCTAGTAGGACCCCTAATAAAGTCTGCTAGGGGACATCAGCATATATTGGTAATATTAGATTATGCCACCCGATATCCGGAGGCAGTTCCCCTACGTAGCACCTCAGCTAAAAACATAGCAAAAGAGTTAGTAGTTCTGTTTTCCCGGGTCGGGATTCCTAAAGAGATTCTATCTGACCAGGGAACACCATTTATGTCCCAAGTAACGAAAGAGCTATGTAAACTCCTAAAAATCAAGCATCTCAGAACCTCAGTCTATCATCCACAAACAGATGGTTTAGTGGAAAGGTTCAATAAAACCTTAAAGAGCATGTTACGGCGGGCGGTTGATAAAGATGGGAAAAACTGGGATTGTTTGTTACCGTACCTGTTATTTGCCATTAGGGAAGTTCCCCAATCATCCACAGGCTTCTCCCCGTTTGAACTATTGTATGGCCGACACCCAAGGGGCTTACTGGATATAGCCAAAGAGACTTGGGAACACGAGGTTACCCCTTACAGAAGTGTAATAGAGCATGTTGCCCAGATGCAGGACCGCATTGCTGCAGTCCTACCTATAGTGAGGGAACACATGGAGAAAGCTCAAGAAGCACAGAGGAATACATATAATAAGGGTGCTAGGGTCAGAATTTTTTCTCCAGGTGATAGGGTACTAGTTCTGGTTCCCACCGTGGAGAGTAAATTCCTTGCTACAGTAAATGGCATGGGCCATATGAGGTCTTGGAAAGAGTGGGAGAAGTAAATTATAAGGTAAGACAGCCAGGTAGGAGGAAACCTGAGCAAATTTACCATATAAACCTACTCAAGCCCTGGAAAGATAGAGAAGTCTTGTTAACCCTTGTACCCCCAGGTCCGTCAGAGAATCAAGAAACTGACCCAGAGGTTAGCATAGCTGAAACCCTGTCTGTTCATCAGAAACGAGAGGTTCAGAATTTAGTGAAAAGAAACAAAGAAATCTTCTCTATACGGCCAGGTAGAACTAGCGTAATTGAACATGACCTAGTCTCTGAACCGGGGGTCCGAGTTAACCTTAAACCGTACCGAATCCCAGAGGCCAAAAGAAAGGCTATAAGTTTAGAGGTTAAAAAAATGCTAAAACTAGGTGTAATTGAGGAATCCCAAAGTGGGTGGAACAGCCCTATAGTCTTAGTCCCAAAGCCAGATGGTACAACAAGGTTTTGTAATGACTACCGGAAACTAAACGCGGTGTCAAAATTTGATACTTATCCTATGCCCAGGGTAGATGAACTTGTAGAGAGACTGGGCAAAGCCCGATATCTCACAACCCTAGACCTAACAAAAGGGTACTGGCAGGTTCCCCTCACAGAAAGGGCAAAAGAAAAGACAGCCTTCTCAACCCCAGACGGCCTCTTTCAGTATAAGGTGTTGCCTTTTGGCTTACATGGAGCTCCCGCCACATTCCAAAGAATGATGGATAAAATTTTAAAACCACATGCTCGGTATGCTGCCACCTACCTGGATGATGTGGTAATCCATAGTGAAGATTGGCAATCCCACCTTCCAAAGGTCCAAGCTGTGCTTGACGCAGTCCGGTCTGCTGGACTAACTGCTAACCCCGCTAAATGCACTATTGGTCTGGAGGAGGCCAAGTATCTGGTATATTCTATTGGCAGAGGTTTACTCAAACCCCAAACACTCAAAGTGGAGGCGATACAAAATTGGCCAAGGCCAGTTACAAAAAAACAAGTAAGGACCTTTTTGGGGTTAATTGGGTACTATAGAAGGTTTATTCCCAATTTTGCAACTAAGGCAACCCCACTAACTGACCTCACAAAAGCAAGAGGACCGCTAATGGTAAAGTGGTCCCCCGAAACCGAACAGGCCTTTAGAAGCCTGAAAGAAGCTCTCTGTGCCCAACCAGTGTTGGTCACACCTGACTTCTCCAAAGAGTTCGTAGTCCAAACCGACGCATCTGAGGTAGGGCTGGGGGCGGTACTCTCCCAGGAGTCTCAAGGTGAGGAGCACCCCATCCTTTATTTAAGTAGGAAACTAAATCCCCAGGAGAAAAATTACTCCATAGTAGAGAAAGAGTGTCTCGCAATAAAGTGGGCTGTAGAGACGCTCAAATACTACCTGTTGGGGAGAAAATTCCGGTTGGTCACAGATCATGCACCCCTTACCTGGATGTGTCAAAACAGGGAAAAGAATGCTAGAGTGACCAGGTGGTTCCTAAGCCTACAACCCTTTAAATTTTCTGTGGAACACAGGTCAGGGCACAAACATGGCAATGCTGACGGGTTGTCAAGGATGCACTCCCTAATATCCATGGTCGCTCATCCCTCGAGGTCTGAGCTGGGGGGGAGGATATGTGACAGAAACCAGGGGATGGTAATAAATTCCGTATATAGGGCTCCCAGGATACTAGACAGTTTCTATCCTGTTTGGCCTGGGAGTGCAGCCTTATAATACATACACTCCATCCCACAGTTTGGCAAGCGCTGGAACTGAGGGATGAGAGATCCAGACCAGAGTTTGTCTGCTGCCTGATTTCTGTCACCTGTCATGCTAATTAGGAATCAGGTATGAAAGACTGATTTCCTGTTTGCTCTGGTCTCCCCACAAGAGCCAGGAGGCTGGAAGGCTGCTGAACTACAGAGGGGAGAAGCCTCTTCCCCAAACAGGTTCAATCTTTCTGTTCATTTGTGTAAGACTGCAAAAGTACCGTGTTTTGATGTTGGAAGTGGAAAAGCCACTTCCAACCCTGAGTCAGGGATATCTAAGTTAAGTTATCGCTCAGGTGAGCAGCTTTTGTTTTGATCTGTTTTCTGTTGTATGCACTGTGGCAGTCTCAGTGCCTGGGACTGAATAAACCAGGCATAGCCTGTTTAAAGGAACAGTACGTGACGCCTCATCATTTAACCTACCCTAAAAGACCGTGTTCTAAACAGTCCCGGACAAACGACGGAGCCCCGGAGTAAGCCGTTTGTCACAATATATATATATATATATATATATAATATATATATATATATATATATATATATATACACACACACATACATCTATTTACACACACACACATACATACATACATATAAAACGGTCTTCTTCGGAGAGAAGAAGATATATATATGTATATACATATATATATATATATATATATATATATACATATGATACGAACCAATCCAAAGACCAGTAAAGAGACAGCACACCGCACGGGGTTAATCCAAAAATCTATATTCACAACATGAAATACACGTAAGCCAACGTTTCGGTCCCACAGAGAGACCTTCCTCAGGGCCGTGCAACCCACAAGTGCAAGTGACCACACATATATACCCTCACCCATAGTGCAATGCAAACAAAGGGAACCAATCACCAACATGCAATCAGACAGAATATGCAACATAGCTGTGCTCCGTGCCCCTCCCCTATTACCTGATTATCCAAATGACTCATCATGACATGAGAGTAGGCACTTAAACTATTAGGAGAAAGACACCCTTTAGACACTGGTCCCAGGGTCTACTGCCCTTGCGGGGGAGGTCGCGCACCGCGCATCTGCAGTGGGCCAAAACATATTGACTGCCGGAGCGCCAGCAAGGAGAGTACGCCGCGCATCACAGCTGTGAGCAGACGCCTCATTGACTCTCCCTGGCCACCAGGGACGCCGGCAGCGCAAAACGCACATGCGCAGTCTGAAAAACCGCCTCGGTGCACAGTTACCCACACACTGACAGTAATAATGGGCTAAACATGGGCTAAACTGGCCACACTTCGTTGTATGCCTATTCTGCAGGTCCCAGTCCCCCCCCGTGGGGGTGACAGGGGCAGGACTTTGCTTAAACAGGAAGCAAGGCTTATTTATGAACTAAGAACTATGACACCTGGTGGCCTAAATGAGGAACTTTCACTTAGCTGCTTTTTGTAGCAGTCTCCCTGCTTTCACTTGATTTTGCATTATGCCTTTTTTATGTTTGTCACTCATACTCTGTTGCATCACTCCCTCTGCACTTTTGCACTTCCTTTGTCCTTATATACTATGGTGATGCTATGCGCTCCTTGTGCTCTATACCTCTACCTGTCCCCCTGTGGTTCACCTTAACGCTCTGTTTATTACTATTCTGTTTAGCCCATTATTACTGTCAGTGTGTGGGTAACTGTGCACCGAGGCGGTTTTTCAGACTGCGCATGTGCGTTTTGCGCTGCCGGCGTCCCTGGTGGCCAGGGAGAGTCAATGAGGCGTCTGCTCACAGCTGTGATGCGCGGCGTACTCTCCTTGCTGGCGCTCCGGCAGTCAATATGTTTTGGCCCACTGCAGATGCGCGGTGCGCGACCTCCCCCGCAAGGGCAGTAGACCCTGGGACCAGTGTCTAAAGGGTGTCTTTCTCCTAATAGTTTAAGTGCCTACTCTCATGTCATGATGAGTCATTTGGATAATCAGGTAATAGGGGAGGGGCACGGAGCACAGCTATGTTGCATATTCTGTCTGATTGCATGTTGGTGATTGGTTCCCTTTGTTTGCATTGCACTATGGGTGAGGGTATATATGTGTGGTCACTTAAACTTGTGGGTTGCACGGCCCTGAGGAAGGTCTCTCTGTGGGACCGAAACGTTGGCTTACGTGTATTTCATGTTGTGAATATAGATTTTTGGATTAACCCCGTGCGGTGTGCTGTCTCTTTACTGGTCTTTGGATTGGTTCGTATCATACTTATTTTCTATGGGACTAGCATCTGCTATTATAACCTTTTCTACTGCAGTGTGCTGACTGACCTTCATGTGTATATATATACATATATATATATGTGTGTGTATATGTGTATTTATATATTTACACACACATATACACACACATAATGTTATAGGTTAGCGGTGCGTGAACTGGGGGGCGGGAGATTTGTCTGGGGGTGCGCGGGTGGGTGCATAGGTCCCGCGCTCCTCCCCAAGGCATTTAAATGAAATGCCGGGGATCACGTGAGGCCTCTGCAACAGTAACACTGACCGGGATTCAGACACGTCTCCATGGCAACGTGGCATCAAATGACACCGCGGTCATGTGACGTCACTCGACCCCGGAGTGTGCTGGCAGGTAGGAGAGGGGGCGCAAGACCGGGGGAGGCCAGGCAGGGGGACGCAGCTTCAGAAGTTTGCGCTCCCCTGTTATAGATTACCATGCCAACAAATTGTAATAGTGCTACAGGGATCAATAACTATTACATTTAATACTTAATTATTGTGATGTTTCTAATCTACTGTGTGTTACAAATAACATTAATATCTTACAACTGAATACATTGCAATAATGTGATACCTATTTATTTGTGATTTAAAGTGTGTTACATAGTGATAAATTATCTAATAAATAAATCTTAAACTAATCCCACACAGTGACTACTTAATTCTGTGAATAAATGTGTTTTTAATGTCATTACTATGAAGGAGATGAAGATATAGTGTATATATAAATTCCTACCTGCAAACGCCGTCTTAGCCTGTCAGAATACGCGCAGAGTGACCTGTCGTGACACGTCAGGTCACTCTGTAACCGAACCCGGATCTGTGACGCATATGTACTGAGGTGGGGTTGGATCCCCCACGGTTATTTCTTGTTTTATTAATAAATAATTTACTATATTTTAATCTCTGGTGCGCATTGTGTGCATTTTTCTTCTTGCCTGCACAGTGCTTCAGATGCTGCATCTGAAAAAATGCCGGTGGATCGGGATGTGAGGTAGGGAAGTGACGTCCGCGCCGGAACGTTATTGCCACGCCTCCAAATATTCATTGCCACACCCCCAAATCGCTCTGAAGCATACCCTGCAAAGCCATAAAAAAGCTCAGACTTCAGCAAGTGTATTGCAGCGTGTGCGCCTTCCCTCCGTCTGAAATACTATAGACGCAGCCTTATCGACGCTTACTAAATAGGCCCGTGTCTCTCTCTCTCTCTGTGTCTCTCTGTGTCTCTGTCTCTCTCTCTGTGTGTCTCTGTCTCTCTCTGTGTGTCTCTGTCTCTCTCTGTCTGTCTCTCTGTCTCTCTCTGTCTGTCTCTCTGTGTCTCTCTCTCTCTCTCTGTGTCTCTGTCTCTGTCTCTCTCTCTCTCTCTCTCTCTCTGTGTCTCTGTCTCTCTCTGTGTGTCTCTGTCTCTCTCTGTGTGTCTCTGTCTCTCTCTGTGTGTCTCTGTGTCTCTGTGTGTGTCTCTGTGTCTCTGTCTCTCTCTGTGTCTCTGTGTCTCTGTGTCTCTGTGTGTCTCTGTTTCTCTCTGTGTGTCTCTGTGTGTGTCTCTGTATCTCTGTCTCTCTCTGTGTCTCTGTGTGTGTCTCTGTGTCTCTCAAATCAAATCAGCTTGATTGGCATGTCAAAAAAACATTTCAGTATTGCCAAAGCATGAGTAATAGGGGGTGTGGGACAATGATTACACGAATACTAGGGGGTACGGTATAATGGTTATACAGTACATTACTTTTGTCTCTCTCTCTCTGGGCCTCATGCAGAGAGCATCGTTATTTCAAAATTCGCCATTTTTTGTACAATTTCGCGCAGAAACCGGCAGAAAATGGCGAGTTACGAAAAACGCGCCATTTTGTTTTTTCTATTGCTAAAACTCGCCTCGCGGCTGGCGAGAACCTCCGTCTCGCCATTTTTAAAACTCTCCGAATGCAGAGAGGTACGAACGGCATGTAGCGGCTGTTCGCGCCAGGGAAATGGCGCGATTTTCTCATTTTTGCCGCGCCAGGAAAACTTGGCAATAAAATGGCGCTCGCCGCCTATAGCAAAGGGGGGAAAAAAGCCGCGATTTTTTTTTTACACATTTCTGAAGCGCGCATCTTTCCCATTCAAACTCGCCACACACATCCATGTTAAACATAGCTGAATTCGCACTTTTCTGCATATGGAGAATAAAACTCTCCAAAAAAGCTACTTTTTATGAAATTCGCCAATTTGAAAATTCTATGCTCTCTGCATGAGGCCCTCTGTGTCTGTCTCTCTCTCATTCTCTGTGTCTCTCTCATTCTCTGTGTCTCTCTCATTCTCTGTGTCTCTCTCATTGTCTGTCTCTCTCTCATTCTCTGTCTCTCTCTCATTCTCTGTCTCTCTCTCATTCTCTGTCTCTCTCTCTCATCCCTGTATGATAGGTATGTTCCAACTCTATTTTTTGCTCTTCTTTTCCGTTTGAGAGGAGGGAGTCCCTCACCTCTTCAGCCACACACCAGGAACGCTGGATTGCTTTCAGACGCTCGGAGAGGCGGATACAGTCGTGGATTGCAGGCACTGATTTATCTGGTAAGTACCGCAAACATGCTTGAACAAGGGCCGTAGACATTTTATTTGATGGTTTAGATTACCATTGTCTGTGGTTGTTAGTTATTGGTATTAGAGTTTTTTGATGTTGTTACGAATCAAGTACATTTTGAAGTAGTAATCCCCTCCGAACTGGGCATTCCTGGCCAATAATGCCCTGGCTGTAAGAGTTGAAGGGCCCAAGCAAAGCCCCCACCTCTATACACACTAACACTGCAGGGGCATCAAAGTGTCTCATTGTCATGGCAACGGGGGGTGTCACGTGATGTAATTTGTTTAATAAATAATTTTTTAAGGTGTCCCGGTTTTTCATTTTCGAAATCTGGTCACCCTATGTATTTATGCTGCATTCAGTGTTGTAATGTGCTGTAATTGGGTTACATGGCGTACATAGTGTATATACCGCATTCAGGGTAAGTGCTGTATGTGGATTATAAAGTGTATATATGCTTCATTCAGGGTTATAAAGTCGTTTATAGAGTATATACTGCATTCACGGTTACGTGCGGCATGTGGAGTATAAGGTGTATATATGCTGCATTCAGTGTTATAATGTGGGTTACATGGCGGGTATAGTGGATATACTGCATTCAAGGTTACGCGCCGTATTGGATTATAACGGGTATATATGCTACAGTCAGGGTTATAATGTGCGGTATTTGGGTTACAGGGGTGTATACGGTACCGCAGTGGTGGTGGCGTGCTGTATTTGGATTATATGGTATACACTGCGATCATGGTTACGTGCTGGGTTCTGAATATAATGTTTATAGACCACATGCGCGGTTACATGACGGGTTTGGATTATATGGTGTATATACTTATCCCCCCTCATCCACTGATGAAGTGACCACATTGCGTCACGAAACGCGTATGGAGAGGGAAGAGCTAGAACTGACACGGTCTTCAGAAGCAGGAGCATAGCGATCAGGAGAGACGCCAGAGTGTGACATCAGAGTGTGACATCACGAGGCGTAGCGCGGGCTGACGGCAGTTACCCAGAGAGGTGAGCAGAGCACATTCTGCAGTGCTGGCCACCTCAAGCTGAGATAGAGGAAGCTATAGCAAATAGAGGGGGCGAATCTCGCAGAGTAACTACTGAGAGTTAGACGCCACTTCAGGGTTTGCAAACAACAATCGCGCCATCCTCCCAGAAGCCTGCCTACCTGATTGTATCAAGCTGCGGACAGCACGTTGTCAGCTGTTTTTACACAGCCTGGTTTATGTGAGTAAGCCCTTGGCTGTTTTTTATTTTTATTGTAATAAATTTTTATCAATCTGCACCATCATCTTCCATGTTATTTCCTTTCTGGGAACACATGGGAACTATGACCAAGTGGTAATGCTGTGAACAGACAGAAAACCTGGAGGATAGACATACAACACGTGGCATTCGTGATATCTGGAAGAGAAGAGGTTAAAAGCACAGATTGTCTCAAAGGAACAATAACACAGCAAGTCTGTAAGTTCATTACTTTAATCTGTTGTGGAGTTATTTATGGATTCTTGTGGCTGCGCAATGGTCTTTTCCTTTTTGTCCATTACATACTAGGAGGAGTTCGGAACCAGCAGCCAGCAATTGGATCACCATCGCTCCATCAGCTGGAATATTGAAAAGAACTTTCCATATCTATATGGACTAATCATTGGACTGGGGTATTGTTGTAGCCTGAAGCGCCGGGTCATTACATTTTTTGTACAAAAGATAGGGCGATGGAAGTCTAACAGATACCGGTCCTATATCAGGCCCGCATTATCTGGTATTTAGCGTGCTTGGATAAACCCCCTCATCCTCTTTATGCCTTCACAGACGCCGCACCCACTTGGATAATCGGAGACTCGCTTATACACTGGGCAGAGAAGCGGGCCGTCAAACGCCCATGCGGGGCTAACCTCGGGTTGCGAACGGAGGAGGCAAATGTGGTATGGGGGGGAGGTAGGGGGCTGCGGTGGGCTCAGTTGCTCCCGCGGCTAATGGTGATGGGCAGGGATAGGAGGGCGCCGCAGATCTTGCTCCTCCACGTCGGGGGCAACGACCTGGCCGCTCGACGCTACTTCGAGCTGGTTAATTCAATAAAACACGACCTAGCCCTCATGCTCGCCCGTTGGCCAGAAGTACAGATCGTTTGGTCGGACATATTGTGCAGGAGAGTGTGGAGGGGCGCAAGGGCACCGGGCGCCATCGACTGAGCGCGGGTCAAACTGAACAAGATGGTGGGGAAGTTTGTGACGCAGTGTGGGGGATGGCAGATCACCCATCCCGAGTTCGACAACAAGTCAACTGGCCTGTTCCCGGCCGACGGCACACACTTATCCGAGATAGGGGCGGACTTGTTCAATAACGAATTGCAGGAGGGGCTGGAGAGGGTCCTTGCGGGGTTGGCGGCACGGTCTAATTTAAGGAGGTTTAAATAGAGCCGTGAGTGGCGGCAGTTCGGGGGTAAGTGCTTGTCCTTGCCAGATGGGCTCGGGGCGGGCGTCGCCCGGGGGTAGGAGCGATTGGGCGGGGTCAAGCTAACGTGACACCCGGGAACCCACTCGCGACAACGGCCGGCTCTTTAGGGGTCGGCCGGGTACGGGGGCAGAAGGCCAAGGCCTGGCTGACCCTCTGACCCCACTCTGGCTTGGACTAGCGCTTACTCCAGTATTATGATTGTTAATAAACAAAGCCGCAGCCTTTTATACCTCCAAACTGAGTCTGTCATTACTTGTCTGTTATATGTGGGTACCGTTTCCAAGTGGGAGGGGGTCCCTCGCAGCCTCCCTGGTCAAGCAATCCCTCCAGCCAATTAGGCGAGGGAAGCCCATGACCAGGGGGCAAGCCCCCCTCCCCCCTCACCTCGCTGGGATCTCTGGGCCGCCGTCGCGGCCCCCCCTGGGGGGGGGGAGGGGACAGGCCTAGGGCAGTACAAAAGAGACAGCCGGGAGCTGAATCTTCCATTCTGCTCCCGGTCTGCTGCGAAGTATCCAACCCACCCACCCCATTAGCAAGACAGTTGGGGGCAGACGCTTGCCCCCGGCCACTCCGTGGAGTATTTACAATTCCCTTGGTGATAAGCTGTCTGCACTACCTGTAAGCTGTAACATGTACCATCATATTTTACAGGGCAGTGTCCGAAGATCTCCCGAGAAACAAAGGACTGAAGTTCCTTCAGGAGGCTCCAGTTGGTCATTTTACCACTGTCGCGGCGGCAGTTCGGGGGTAAGTGCTTGTCCTTGCCAGATGGGCTCGGGGCGGGCGTCGCCCGGGGGTAGGAGCGATTGGGCGGGGTCAAGCTAACGTGACACCCGGGAACCCACTCGCGACAACGGCCGGCTCTTTAGGGGTCGGCCGGGTACGGGGGCAGAAGGCCAAGGCCTGGCTGACCCTCTGACCCCACTCTGGCTTGGACTAGCGCTTACTCCAGTATTATGATTGTTAATAAACAAAGCCGCGGCCTTTTATACCTCCAAACTGAGTCTGTCATTACTCGTCTGTTATATGTGGGTACCGGTTCCAAGTGGGAGGGGGAGGGGGTCCCTCGCAGCCTCCCTGGTCATGCAGGAGACAGAAAGGTAGATAGAGACACAGACAGAGAGCTACCAGAGAAGGTGTTACATGGGTGAGTGCTGAGTTATTACTGTGACTCTCTGATGCTAACATGACATTAGGTTCTGGGCTCTGCGTCCCACACATGATGAACACCATGACTGTATAAAACTGAGGGGTACATATATATGTATATATATATAGCAACTGTAAATATTACTGTATGTTCATTTGCATGTCTTAGACAGGTCTGCAACCCTGTCTTTCCCCATTATCACCCAGCATACAGCGCTTCCACTGCAGCAAGGGATTCTGGGAAATGACATGCAAATGAGCACTCAGTGCCACCTTTTGTCTCAAGCTCGTATTACACAAGCCAATCCTCAAGCCAATGCATGCTGTTTTAAACACAGCTTTTAGACAGAGGCTGGGATGAGATGCAAAGCCATTAAACCCACTCACAGACATTTTTTTTTTTTTACGGTTCACATATTAACAACCATTTAGTATCATTTTACAGAAAATAATAAACCGAAAACATCACTATACAATCCTTATATTGCCAAGACAAAAACCAACCCAAAGGCACAAAACCATTCTAAAAAGCCAAACAAAACAACACATTCCAAGGCATCATCTGTGCATCTACTACCAAACACACTCAATGCAAAAAAATATGATTACTTCCCATTTCTACACACGACTTTTCGTACTTTCCACAGGACATTTAACATTGCATCTAATTACTTCACGTGTCCCAGCAATTTCTCTAACGCCTCACGGATATGATACGTACTACATTGTATTCCTAATTTTCTTACTTCCTCTTTAGACACCTCTGCTTTTGTGAACTGTACTTTCAGCCATTCCGTTTTTGAAACATTTAACCCTAAGTCACCTGCCTCTTTATTTATATTATTTATCACCTCTTTTACATGCCACTCCCTCGCCTTCCTTTCTCTCTCGCTTTCATAACTTACTTTTGTTCTTCCACTAAGGCCTGCCTTTTCTCCTTTTCCCCCTTTACTTTCCCTAATCTCTCCCCCTTCACCCCCACTCTGTTGGCCTGCCTTTCCATCACTTTCATTCCCACTTACTCCACTTACACTTCTCTGTATTTTAGTTCCCTCCACGCTTATCTGGCTTTGTGAGGACGAGCTATTGCCCTCACTTCTCTCCTTCTCTCTCACCTCTCCCCTAGCCTCTTTTATTTTAACCCACTGTACATGCTCCTTTTTTAATTCTTCATACTGCTCTTTTGTCAGCTGTTTTCTTTGGTACATCAGTTTTTCTAATCTTTCTATTATCTGTTCCTCACTACTCCCCCCATGCTGCTTCCGAAAAATACCAACCCAAAATAGAACATCTCCCACTGCGTCTTCAAAATGTTCCATCTTCACTTTTAGGGTTACTTTCCCTGATACTTTTACAACTTTACCCTCTACACCTTCCTCTCTAGGCTCCCCTTTACTCTGGCTATCCTTATCTTCTTTTGTTTCTATCCCTTGCAGATTTTTACGCTTTTCAGCTTTTTTCCCTCCTATTTCCATTTCCTCCTCCAAGACATCTTGGGGACCTTCCCTCCCCCTCTGTGCATCTTGAAACTCCATACTTTCCGCCCAGCTAGGTTCCACCACACTCAATGACCGTGTTTCCCCCTCCCCCGCATCTTTCTGATGCACTGCTCCCGTCTCCTCCCCTCCCCCCACCTCCAGTTTCTGGGCCAAGGAGTCCAGGAAGAGATCTTCCTCTTTTTTCTCCACGATATCACTTATAGAACCCGCCAAACCCTCTATTGGGCCACTTGCTAGCATTTCTTCTCTTCTTAAATCCTCCTCATACATTGCTGTTATAGCAGGATCACGCCCTCCCTCTTGGGAACTCCATCTCACAAATTCCCAGACCCTCAACTGTCTCTTCCTTTTCGTCTAGCACACTGTCCCCTTTTGCTGCCTGGGCATATGTCCTTTTAGTGCACTGCCGTGCCAAGTGTCCTTCCTCTCCGCATAGATGGCATCTCTTAGGGACTCCACAGTTGGCTGCAGTATGTCCCTCTTCCCCGCAATTACGGCACACAATTCCCGTTCTGGTGCAACCCTCCTTTGTATGTCCATAAGTGTGGCAATGCCTGCAATATAGAGGCTGTCCCGAGTAAAACAAAAATCCTCTGTCTCCTCTAATATTGAACATGGCCGGTGGGTGTGTCACTCCTCCCGCACATGATGGATCCCGTCTGAACCGTACCCAGAAACGTCTCTTCCCGTTGAACATGCCATACGGATTTTTTAGTTCTTCACCTCCTCTAATCATTTCACAATACCGTTTCAAAAAAGTCACAATCTCCTCTTTCCTTGCATACGGAGTGTACATGTGAAGTACAAGTGGTCTCTCCTCCAGCATAAAATTTGGGATTACCTTTACATGCAAATGAACATACAGTAATATTTACAGTTGCTTTATGCTTTACTGTGGAGGGTTTTTGTCACTTTCTTTACCCACCATAACCTTAATAGTAGTGGTGATTACCTAGTCTAGTCTCAAACCTGCTTTGCCATTAAGACCAACCCCACACTGATGAGACCCATCAAGGTCGAAACAGCGGTGTAGCTGAGACTGTGCCCCCTTGGCCTTGAGTCATCGTTCCGGAAGGGACTTAAGACTCATGCTGCTATTAGGGGGGTACGCCATCTCAGGCAGCGGGAGGTGATCAAGAGCGGACAAGGAGAGAGAGAGAGAGAGAGAGAGAGATGGTGAAGTGCCGGCACCTTGGCCTTGGGGGATCGTCCTGATGGACTAAACCCCCTCGCTGCTTTTGGGGTGCCGCACCAGATCCTTGACGGTTGGACAGACGGAGCATGACAGCTTGAGCACGGGGCGGTCAGGAGCGGACAAGCACGTGAGCAGGAGAGAGAGAGAGTGACGGGCCGACGCCTTTGCCTGGGGGGATCGCCATAATAGGCTTAACCCCCCTGCTGCTATTAGGGCGTCGCACCGAAGCTCAGGATGACGAGGACAAAGACGGCGGCGATGGAGAACCGAAAGCAGACCATCAGATTCCTGGTGGTTGAGGCGGAGAGAGCCCAGGTGAGACTCCAGTATATCGTGGAGGAGATCTTGATTGACCTGGTGGAGATGAAGATTGCACAAGTCTACTGTCTGCAGGACTTCCAGGAAGAGGGAATCTTTGATGTGACCTTCCGCAAGGAGGAGGACTGCTTGAGTGCATATGAGAGATGCAAGAAAAACGCGAGTGACCAGAGGATGAAGGGGATCAGTGTTATCCCAAGTTTTTTGTTGGAGGAAAGAAGCATAATTGTGCACATGTATGATCCTTTTGTGAAGAAGGAGGAGATAGCCTTGTTTTTGAGACATTATTGTGCAACTGTAAGAGATGGTGAAGAACTTTTGAATTGCTATGGGATATTTAATGGCAAGCGGGAATTTCACGTACGTCTAAGACCGGACCCAGCATGTGCAGGGGGAGTGATGCACCCCCCTGCTGTTTTCAAGGTGGGTGGGAAAAAAGGCTTTTTGGAATATTGGGGCCAACCCAAGAGATGTAAGAACTGTCAACAATATGGACATTTGGAAGAGAGATGTGGGGAGGTGGGAATGGTGTGTCACAACTGTGGTAAAGAGGGTCATGTGGCTGCAAAATGCAGAGTACAAAAGAAATGTGACTTTTGCTATGAGTCTGGACATTTGGCGAGAAAGTGTTTAAAGAAGAGTGAGATTTGGTGCACAAAAAGGACAAGTACGATGTCATCAATTGTGGGTAATCGTGCTAGACAAATGATGAGACAGAGTCCGGAAAAGACTAATGTACAGGTGCAGAATAGTGAGAAAGGTCAGCTCAGAGGTTATGTCAGTGAGGATGGAAAGGGAAAAGAAGGAGAGGCGGGAAAAGTTTTGGAGTTTGTGAGTGAAATATTGTGTGAGTCTGAAGAGAAGGAAGTATATCAGCTTACAACAGAGGAGAGGTTATTTTGTGACTTTCTGTGTGATTATAAAGAGAATGAAGAATGTCAGCCAAGAGTAGAGGAGGAGGTAGAGATTGAGAGGGGAAGTAAGAAGGGTCTTTCTGTGGAAAGGGAAAAGTTAGTGGAGGAAGACTGTGAGGACGATTGGATAATTAGACATGTAGCAGAGGTAGAAGCAGCATCCTGTAAAGCAAAAGAAGAGGAGAGGAGGAGAGAAGAGTTTTGTTCAGGGGAAGAGGTGGAAAAAGTTTTGGAGTTTGTGGGGATTGTAAATGGGGAGGAAATAATGGAATGGGTGTATGTTAAAAAGCAGGAAAAGCAGAAAAAAACAGAAAAAGAAAGCAAAAATAAAGAAAGGAGGTTTAGAAAAGAAATAGAGGTATAACATTATGTAAAGAAATGAAGAGGAAAAAGAGAAAGAAAATGTAATGAGAATAGTATATACAGGGAGAATATGCGAATGTAGGTGGTGTTAGTTGAAGGTGTGGAAAAGTGGTTTTGTTGTTGTGTGTTTAGAAGGAAAAGCTGTGGAATGACAAGATAAATTCTGACCTTTTTTGTACAGAAAGTAATGTATTTACAGTATGTGTTTTTGAAGAAATGTAATTATGTGATTTAGTATCTTTTGGAAAAGTTCTCATTTTCTGTTTGTAAATATATGTGATGTGAATAAAACTTTTTAAAAGAAAAAAAAAAAAAAAAAGCTGAGCCTGTGTCCCCTTGGCCTTGAGTCATCGTCCCTTCGGGGACTAAAGACTCCTGCTGCTTTTGGGGGGGCACGCCATCTCGAGCTAAGAGGAGTGATCCTGAGCGAGCGGTTCTGAGCGAGCGGATGCGGAAGTGAGGGGCCGGCACCTTTGCCCTGGGACATCGCCTTTACTGGCTAAAGTCCCTTGCTGCTTTTGGGGTGCCGCACCTGAGCTTGGGAGAGCAGAGATGACATCGCAAGCTGGAATGCGCAATTCCATTCGGTTCCTGATCGAGGAGACCGAGAGAAGTCGAGTGAACCTGCTGTGGATAGTGGAGAAGGTGCTGAAGCAATTGATCGGTCTGGACACTGAGAGGATCTTCTGCCTTCAGGATTTCCCTGCACAGGGGATTTATGACCTGACCTGTCATCAAGTAGCGGATGTTTGGTGCACTTTTGAAAAGTGCAAGGAGAAGTCTGGTGATCCGATCTTACATGGCATCAAGGTAATTCCAAGTTTTATGCTGGAGGAGAGACCACTTGTACTTCACATGTACACTCCGTATGCAAGGAAAGAGGAGATTGTGACTTTTTTGAAACAGTATTGTGAAATGATCAGAGGAGGTGAAGAACTTAAAAACCCATATGGCATGTTCAACGGGAAGAGACGTTTCTGGGTACGGTTGAGACGGGATCCATCATGTGCGGAAGGAGTGACACACCCACCGGCCATGTTCAATATCAGAGGAGACAGAGGATTTTTGTTTTACTCGGGACAGCCTCTATATTGCAGGCATTGCCACACTTATGGACATACAAAGGAGGGTTGCAGGAAAACGGGAATTGTGTGCCGTAATTGCGGGGAAGAGGGACATACTGCAGCCAACTGTGGAGTCCCTAAGAGATGCCATCTATGCGGAGAGGAAGGACACTTGGCACGGCAGTGCACTAAAAGGACATATGCCCAGACAGCTAAAGGGGACAGTGTGCTAGAAGAAGAGGAAGAGACAGTGGAGGGTCAGGGAATTTGTGAGATGGAGAGTTCCCAAGAGGGAGGGCTTGATCCGGCTATAACAGCAGGAGGATGGATTTAAGAGGAGGATTTAAGAAGGGAAGAAATGGTAGAGAGTGGCCCAATAGAGGGGGAGGTGGAAGTGGAAATAATGGACACGACCGGACCCAAGAAAGGGGCGCAAAAACTAAGTTTACAAAGTGACAATGATGTTTGTACAGTTGATGGGGAGGGGAAGAGTGAGCTACGGCAAGATAAGGTGACGAAGTCAAAGTTTTGTGCGCTGGATTTGTCCAGTATTGACGTTAGTAGGGAAGAGGAACAGACCGTGAGTAAAGGAAAAGAGGAAAATAAGAAGTTAGATAGGGAAGCGCAAGAAACTGAGGAGAAGGCAGGCCCTGGTGGTGCGAGTGGAAAAGGTAAAGAGGGAAAGAGTAAGTGTAAAGGGTTTGTTGTTAATGGAAGCAAAAACGAGTCTTCGCAAGGGATAGAAACAAAGGATCATAAGGATTGCCAGAGTAAAGTGGAGCCTAGAGAGAAGGGTGTAGAGAGTAAAGTTAAAAAAATATCAGGGAAGGTAACCCTAAAAGAGAAAATGGAACAATTTGAGAACGCAGTGGGAGATGTTCTGTTTTGGGTGGGTATTTTCCGGAAGCAGCATGGGGGTAGTAGTGATGAACAGATAATAGAAAGATTGGAAAAAATGATGTACCAAAGAAAACATCTGACAAAAGAGCAATATGAAGAATTAAAAAAGGAGCATGTACAGTGGGTTAAAATAAAAGAGGCTAGGGGAGAGGTGAGGGAGAAAGAGAGTAGCGAGAGCAACAGCTCGTCCTCACAAAAAAGTCAGATAAGCGTGGAGGGAACTAAAATACAGAGAAGTGTAAGTGGAGTAAGTGGGAACGAAAGTGAAGAAAAGGCAGGCAAAAAAGGGATTGTACAGGCAAAAGAGGCAAATTCTGCGGGAGATAGTAAGGGGAGGAGCACCCAGGGAAAGGATGAAGTAGGGCTTACAAAGGAAGAGGTTTTGCACAATCAACTTGCGAGGGGATTTGGGCGGAGATATTGGGATGTGAAAGAGGCAAGGGACGGGTATGAAAAAAGTGTGATGTCTGGATTCCAGTTAGAGGAATGTAAGAGAGGTTTGGAACGTATGGAGAAAGAATTAAAACAGATGATCGCATCACATGAGAATAGAGAAAGGGTTTTTGTTTTTAAATGAAAGAATCTTGAAGTATATGGTTCTTATCTTTGTATGATGTTTTGGTTATAGGGTTTTTTCGTAAAGTTATGTTTTTTTTTTATCCTTCTGAAAAGTTTATCTTTGTGTTTGTATATATCTGAAGGATGAAGGAAGAAAATGTAAATATATTATGTTTTGGTGTCTTTCTAATGTTGGGTGACTGTTGTCACTATGGTGTGTTTTTTTGGTTTCCCAAAAAGTCTGTAAACTTAAAAAAGTTGTTGAATAAAAAAGTTAAAAAAAAAAAGGTTGAAACATGTCTGTGAGTGGGTTTAATGGCTTTGCATCTCATCCCAGCCTCTGTCTAAAAGCTGTGTTTAAAACAGTGTGCATTGGCTTGAGGATTGGCTTGTGTAATACGAGCTTGAGACAAAAGGTGGCACTGAGTGCTCATTTGCATGTCATTTCCCAGAATCCCTTGCTGCAGTGGAAGCGCTGTATGCTGGGTGACAATGGGGAAAGACAGGGTTGCAGACCTGTCTAAGACATGCAAATGAACATACAGTAATATTTACAGTTGCTTTATGCTTTACTGTGGAGGGTTTTTGTCACTTTTTTACCCACCATAACCTTAATAGTGTGTGTATATCTATCTATCTATCTATCTATCTATCTATCTATCTATCTATCTATCTATCTATCTATCTATTTGTGAAAGTGTTCTGTGGCCGTGTCTGTATGTGTCTCCCTGTGTCCCCTGTGTCCCTAGCGGCAATCCCATTGGCTCCCTTGGCCCGCCCCCGCACACCTCTCATTGGCAGGACACACACATACACTCACACAGAGATACACACACACACGGAGACACACACAGGCAGGACACGGAGACACACACAGGCAGGACACTGAGACACACACAAAGATACACACACACTGAGACACATACAGATACACACACACACACACACACACACACTGAGATACACACACACTGAGACACACACAGATACACACACACACACTGAGATACACACACACTGAGACACACACAGATACACACACACACACTGAGATACACAGACAGGACACAGATAGACAGACAGGACACATACACATATACAGACAGGACACACACACACACACACACACACACACACACACACACACCACCCCCCCCTCTGTCCATCCCCCCCATCACGTGCGCCGCCCTGCACCGGCTCCAGACGGAGGGGAAGCACGGCCCTCCTACCCCAGCCGCTTCCTTACCTCCCCGGCGCTACCTCCCCCTCAGGTAAGTAACTGCGCGTCCCGCCTCAGCTTATGGCGCCAGTAACTCTCCCATTTCAGGTGCGCAGCCTCGCGCCTCAGGCCCACACAGGCCCACACAGGGTGCTTCCTGCCGCCGGCTGCACGCCTCACTCAGCCGGACGGCACATCGGGGGACAAGTGGGCGCCGGCGGGGGGGAGCGCGAGTCACGGGGAACGGGGGGGGGGGCGAGTCATGGGGAATGGGGGGGGGGAGCCGCGAGTCACGGGAAACGGGGGGGGACGCGAGTCACGGGGAACGGGGGGGGGGGGGCGAGCCGCGAGTCACGGGGAACTGAGGGGGGGGGGGCGAGCCACGAGTCACGGGGAACGGGTGGGGGGGCGAGCCGCGAGTCACGGGGAACGGGTGGGGGGGCGAGCCGCGAGTCACGGGGAACGGGGGGGGGGCTTTGTGTTTTTCAATCAGATCGCCCAACAAATGTAACCCCCCTTCCTTGGGCTATTGTGAACTAATAGTAATAGCATGTTTATTAGGCCAAGGGGGTGATGTAGCGAGGCAAATTGTTGCAAGGTCTTTGCGCCCAAGTTTGGTGCCGGGATTTGAAGGGTGACAACAGGAGGAGTTAGGGAAGAGTTCCCCCGCGTTATACACGGCTGTAGCAGACGTTTTTTGTGTGTGCGTTATGAGGGACGTAATGACACCTGCCTTAACTGTCCAAGCAGTGTGTCGATCCCCCCCCTCCCCTTTCTCCCCCCCCTCCCCTTTCTCCCCCCCCTCCCCTTTCTCCCCCCCCTCCCCTTTCTCCCCCCCCTCCCCTTTCTCCCCCCTCCCGCTCCCCTTTCTCCCCCCTCCCCTTTCTCCCCCCTCCCGCTCCCCTTTCTCCCCCCTCCCGCTCCCCTTTCTCCCCCCTCCCGCTCCCCTTTCTCCCCCCGCTCCCCTTTCCACCACCCCCTCCGCTCCCCTTTCCCCCCCCCCCTCTGCTCCCCTTTCCCCCCCCCCCTCCGCTCCCCTTTCCCCCCCCTCCACTCCCCTTTCCCCCCCCTCCTCCGCTCCCCTTTCCCCCCCCCCGCTCCCCTTTCCCCCCCCCTCCGCTCCCCTTTCCCCCCCCCTCCGCTCCCCTTTCCCCCCCCTCCAACGCTCCCCTTTCCCCCCCCTCCTCCGCTCCCCTTTCCCCCCCCCTCCTCCGCTCCCCTTTCCTCCCCCCCTCCGCTCCGGGAGTGTCTCTAGCTTTGAATCATTACAACTCAAAGCTGGATTCCGATTGGCTCACACACATCAGGGGGTGTTCCAACCCATATCCACCCTTTGGATTAACATGCTCAAAGGTTGCTTAGGCCTGCCCCTGAATATTGCTACTATACTCAGAGCTGAAATGCAAACAGGCTAACTGAAGGAATTAACCTTTCCACTGCCTGTTCTAACAGGACTGACAGAGGAAAGGCCCAGAATTAGCAATAGATGCCGAAGGCCAGGCTATATATATGTAGAAAAGCACTTTATGCCCCATGTTAGAGTGTAGCCTTTTCCCCATACAGTAAGGCTGAGTTCAGCGTGGCTGCTGCGGCAGCGTGCGTCCACGCGCACCTCCCCCGCGTGCTCCTGCAGCCTGGCGATCTGTGTTCAGGCTGCAGGAGTCGGGTCGCGGCATTTGGGGGCTTGGCGGGGGGAACGTGTCACGGAGCTGGTTCGCTGAACCAGCTCACGTGATGCGACTGCAGCCCCAAATATCATTTCTGGTTACAGCGGCGTCAACGCTGCACTTTACCGCCGGTGGAGTTTTCAGTTTGAACACTCCCACCAAACAATCTAAAATTGCGACGGACGTGCGCACGCACGCGTCGCGTAGCAGCCACCCCGAACACGGCCTTAGAAAGGCAGCCAGTAATGTAATGTGTGTTTTAGCATTTCTTTGCATGCAGGCACAGTAATTCACTTAGCTGCGTTGTCTGCAGAGAAATGCAGGGTCGTGACAAAGAGCTGGGAGCAGCTAAGTGCCGGGACAAATGGTGAGCGGGGAAGGGCTGATTATCAGGTCCGGTGATGGACTCCCAGCGCGGTAGAGTCTATACACATAATATATAAAGCTTGGCCCCCTGCAGAAGCAATTCCTCCAGCCAATTAGGCAAGGGAAGCCCATGACCAGGGGGCAAGCCCCCTCCCCCTCACCTCCCTGGGATCTCTGGGCCGCCATCGTGGCCCCCCCTGGGGGGGGGGGCAGGCCTAGGTCAGTACAAAAGAGGCAGCCGGGAGCTGAATCTTCCATTCTGCTCCCGGTCTGCTGCGAAGTTTAGTGTCCTCTCCTCTCCTCCAGGTGAGCCTCCGTGGCTGGCCTGCTCGGCGGGCGGGGAGGGGGGGGCCTCCGGCGAAGGGGGGGATCCGCCTGCCGGACCAAGGGATAGCTAGTGGGGATCCCCCTTACCGCGTGGCTCTCCCTCCATCAGCCTTGGTAGCTGGCGGGCGGGGAGGGGGGGCCTCCGGGGAACGGGGGGATCCCCTTGCCGGTACCAGGGAATAGCCAGGGGGGATTCCCTTGCCACGTGGCTCGCCCTCCATCAGCCTCTGCGGCTGGGGAGGGGGGGGCCAGAGGGAGGACGAGGAGAGGCACAACAACCCCCCACGTTTTTTTGCCACGACGGTTCCCCCAACAGAATGGCCATGGGTATCCCCCAACCCCCCCCCCCCGGGGTTGGAGCACGGGTCACTCAGTGGGGTTACATGGCAGTGGTATAATGTGCTGTAATTGATTTTTTCAACATTGGATAAAGTTATGATCAATGCTAGAATGGCCGTGGGTATCGCTGCATACCGCATTCGTAGTGATAGCGGGCTGTATGTGGGGAATAAAGTGTGTACACCTCAGTGTGGTTATAATGCGTTGTATTCGGGGTATGGTTATAATGCGTTGTATTCGGGGTATAAGGCATACGAGCTGCATTCGAGGTACAATTGGCTGTAATTGGGTTACATGGCGTATATTGTATTTGGATTATAGGGGGTGTATATATACCGCATCCGAAGTTACAATGGGCTGTAATGGGGTGACATGGTGTATATAGTGTGTATACTGCACTCGTAGTTACGTTCTGTTGTACGCTAGGGTGTGTATAGGTGCTGCATTCGCCGTTACAATGTACTGTAACTGGGTTACATAGCGTATATAGTGTATATACTGCATTCACGGTTACGTGCTGCATGTGGAGTATAAGGTGTATTTATGCTGCATTCAGTGTTGTAATGTGCTGTAATTGGGTTACATGGCGGGTATAGTGTATATACCGCAGTCAGGGTTAAGTGCGGTATGTGGATTATAAGGTGTACATTTGCTGCATGCAGGGTTATAAGGTGTCGTAATTGGGGTACATGGCGTATATAGAGTATATACTGCATTCACGGTTACGTGCTGCATGTGGAGTATAAGGTGTATTTATAGAGTGACCATTCGTCCCGGTTTTGCCGGCACAGTCCCGTTTTTTTCTGTGCTGTCCCGGTTGACAGTCCGTCCCGGAAATGTCCCGGGTTTTGCCCCTGGTGACTGGTACCGAGCGCGAGTCGGCGGCGGTGCGCGGAGGCGGCAGCATGAGGAGGATGCGGCGGTGCGCGGAGGCGGCAGCGTGAGGAGGATGCGGCGGTGCGCGGAGGCGGCAGCGTGTGGAGGATGCGGCGGCCGTATTTTTTTTTTTCCCCAATAGCAGGATGCCGGGTGCGGGGCTTTAGAGTAGAAGCAGGGGATTGGTTGGAGGTTAGGATATGCCGGGGGCGGGGCTTAGTATCAGGGACGGATGTAGTGTGTGTGTGTGTGTGTGTGTGTGTGTGTGTGTGTGTGTGTGTGTGTGTATGTGTGTGTGTGTGTGTGTGTGTGTGTGTGTGTGTGTGTGTGTGTGTGTGTTCACCAGAAGGAAGGCTCACAGCTGGCAACTGAAACTGCCGGCAGACTGGAAAAAAGCCTCACTACTTCTGGCTCCCTACAGTGGCACTACAGGTAAGCCCCATGTCGCCTGTGTGTGTGTGACTGCCCCCTTCCCAGTCTGTGTGTGTGTGTCTGCTCCCCTCCCAGTCTGTGTGTGTGTGTATGACTGCCCCCCTCCCAGTCTGTGCAAGTGTGACTGCCCCACCTCCCAGTGTGTGTGGGTATGACTGCCCGCCTCCCAGTCTGTGTGGGTGACTGCCTCCCCTCCCAGTCTGTGTGTGTGTGTGTGACTGCCCCCCTCCCAGTGTGTGTGACTGCCCCCCTCCCAGTGTGTGTGACTGCCCCCCTCCCAGTGTGTGTATGACTGCCCCCCCTCCCAGTGTGTGTATGACTGCCCCCCCTCCCAGTGTGTGTGTGACTGCCCCCTCCCAGTGTGTGTGTGACTGCCCCCCCTCCCAGTGTGTGTGACTGCCCCCCTCCCAGTGTGTGTGACTGCCTCCCCTCCCAGTGTGTGTGTGACTGCCCCCCCACCCAGTGTGGGTGTGTGACTGCCCCCCACCCAGTGTGGGTGTGTGACTGCCCCCCTCCCAGTGTGTGTGTGACTGCCCCCGCACCCAGTGTGTGTGTGTGTGTGTGTGTGTGTGTGTGTGTGACTGCCCCCTCCCAGTCTTTGTGTGTGTGACTGCCCCTCCCTCCCAGTGTGTGTGTGACTGCCCCCTCCCAGTGTGTGTGTGTGTCTACCCCCCTCCCAGTCTGTGTGTGTGTCACTGCCCCCCTCCCAGTCTATGTGTGTGTGACTGCCCCCGCTCCCAGTCTGTTTGTGTGTGTGACTGCCCTCCCCCTCCCAGTCTGTGTGTGTGTGACTGCCCCTCTCCCAGTCTGTGTGTGTGTGACTGCCCCCCCTCCCAGTGTATGTTTGACTGCCCCGCTCCCAGTCTGTGTGTATGTGTGACTGCCCCCTCCCAGTGTGTGTGTGTGACTGTCCCCCCTCCCAGTCTGTTTGTGTGTGTGACTGCCCTCCCCCTCCCAGTCTGTTTGTGTGTGTGACTGCCCTCCCCCTCCCAGTCTGTGTGTGTGTGACTGCCCCTCTCCCAGTCTGTGTGTGTGTGACTGCCCCCCTCCCAGTGTATGTTTGACTGCCCCCCTCCCAGTCTGTGTGTATGTGTGACTGCCCCCTCCCAGTCTGTGTGTGTGTCTGTCTGCCCCCTGCCACTGTGTGATGCCCCTCTCCCAGTGTGTGTAAGTGCCCCCTCCAAGTCTGTGTGTGTGTGTGTGTCTGCCCCCCTCCCATTCTCTGTGTGTGTGTGTCTGCCCCCTCCCATTCTGTGTGTGTGTGTCTGCCCCCCTCCCATTCTGTGTGTGTGTGTGTCTGCCCCCCTCCCATTCTGTGTGTTTGTGTGTCTGCCCCCCTCCCATTCTGTGTGTGTGTGTCTGCCCCCCTCCCATTCTGTGTTTGTGTGTGACTGCCCCCCCAGTGTGTGTGTGACTGCCCCCTCCCAGTGTCTGTGTGTATCAGTGACAGAATGTATACAGACACCAACCCACTTACCCACTCACCCACGTGTCAGTCAGTCACCCACGTGTCAGTCAGTCACCCACCCATATGTCAGGCAGTCAGTCACCCACCCACCCACGTGCCAGGCAGTCTAACGTGTCAGTCAGTCACCCACCCACGTGTCAGTCAGTCACCCACCCACGTGTCAGGCAGTCAGTCACCCACCCACGTGTCAGGCAGTCAACCCAAGTGTCAGGCAGTCACCCACCCAAGTGTCAGGCAGTCTCCCACCCACCCCCCCAAGTTTCAGGCAGTCTCCCACCCACCCAAGTGTCAGGCAGTCTCCCTCCCACCCACCCAAGTGTCAGGCAGTCTCCCTCCCACCCACCCAAGAGTCAGGCAGTCTCCCTCCCACCCACCCAAGTGTCAGGCAGTCAGTCACCCACCCAAGTGTCAGGCAGTCAGTCACCCACCCACGTGTCAGGCAGTCAACCCAAGTGTCAGGCAGTCACCCACCAAGTGTCAGGCAGTCTACCACCCACCCCCCCAAGTTTCAGGCAGTCTCCCACCCACCCAAGTGTCAGGCAGTCGCCCTCCCACCCACCCAAGTGTCAGGCAGTCTCCCTCCCACCCACCCAAGTGTCAGGCAGTCAGTCACCCACCCACGTGTCAGGCAGTCAACCCAAGTGTCAGGCAGTCACCCACCAAGTGTCAGGCAGTCTACCACCCACCCCCCCAAGTTTAAGGCAGTCTCCCACCCACCCAAGTGTCAGGCAGTCTCCCACCCACCCACCCAAGTGTCAGGCAGTCTCCCACCCACCCACCCAAGTGTCAGGCAGTCTCCCACCCACCCACCCAAGTGTCAGGCAGTCTCCCACCCACCCACCCACCCAAGTGTCAGGCAGTCTAAGTGTCAGGCAGTCAAAGTGTCAGGCAGTCAAAGTGTCAGGCAGTCAACCCAAGTGTCAGACAGTCTCCCACCCACCCAAGTGTCAGGCAGACTCCCATAACCCACCCACCCACCCAAGTGTCAGCAGTCTCCCATAAAAGTGTCAGGCAGTCTCCCATAACCCAGCCACCCGTCAGGCAGTCTCCCATACCCTAGAGAAAGTGCAGCGCACCATGATCCAGAGAAGAGGCAGGTCTGGCAGAAATCTATCTTTATTAGAAAGTCATAAAAACAAGGGATGCAACCCCACCCCACTCTGCCACATAACCAGGATGCTGACGCCCACCTGATGACATCAGAGCTACCATATGGCGCCCCCTAGTGACGTCAGACGTCTAGGTCTAAATCCCTGGCAATACAGCATAGAGCTGCCTTGGAGGACTGCAGCCACAGCCACACCTCTCCCCAGACTGAACACTCCCCCATGTGTGGCTGTGGCTGCAGTCCTCCAAGACAGCTCTATGCTGTATTGCCAGGGATTTAGACCTAGACGTCTGACGTCACTAGGGCGCGCCATATGGTAGCTCTGACGTCATCAGGTGGGCGTCAGCATCCTGGTTATGTGGCAGAGCCGGGAGGGGTGAGTATCAGGGGGGTGGTATATATTGTGACTGTTTCTTGTGTTTGTAGCCTTCACCTTGACTGCCGAAACGTTGGACTTTATGGCATATTAAACCTCCTTTGAGTAAGACCGTGTGCCTGCTTCTTCTTCTTTGTCCGGCTACAGGAAGGGTCAGGAGACAGGGAGGACAGAGGCAGGAGAACCCCATCTGGCTCCGGCCTTGCCTGTCCCTACGAATACAAACATACAACCCCTCACTGAATAACATAGCCCTAACCCCATGTAATAATCCTGGGTGTAAACAAAATAATGGTTTTATGAATATTGTAATGGTTTAATAGGGACCTAGGAGGTGGCCAGTGGGGCTGTTATGTGTATTTGTGTTTATTGAGGGTAGCGGGGGTGGGTGAACGGGGTATTGGCCCCAAGGATGGGTGTTTAGGCCTACCGGGTGGGGGGGTAGTGGGAGGGGTTAACCCCTTCATTACCTTAGCGGTATTAACTGCTAAGTTAAAGAAGAGGTTAAGTCATCCCCCAACCCCCTGGCAAGGCCTAACCACCCAGCCAGGGCCAAATACCACCTTCTGCCACCCCCGCTACCCACAATAAGCCTGGCACGGGTGTATAACCCCTTCATTGCCTTGGCGGTAATGAAGTTGCCTGTAAATGCATTTTTTATGCATGGGATTCATGCCGGGGGTCTCTGGTGCTGATATTAATGGATATCAGCTCTGGGACACATGCATGTTATTTTCATCGCAGCTTCACCCCACCTTCTTGCCAACTTTTGTGGCGGGACAATTTGGAGAAGAAACAGCAATTTTAAAGTGGCGATCAGCCGCAATAAGCTGATCAGGGCTTATAGAATTGAGCGTGTTTGAAAAACTGGCGATCAGTGCCGAAAAGTGGCTTATCACCGCGCGTCTGCAGATTTTATTTATTTATTTATTTTCCGGCAAAACAAAAAACGGTTATTTTTGCTCTAATCGCCAGGTTCTCTGGGCTTACTGAATCGCTGTAGGCGATTACTGCATGAGGGCCTTAGGGAGGATTTGTTCCTGTAAAGTACACCTAGTTTGGCATAGGATTTGGATGTCAGGGTATCAATGTGCAACCCAAATGTTAAATGGGAGTTGAACTATATGCCCAGATATTTCAAACCAGTAACAGGGGCTAGGATGGTATTAGAGTTGGTTTTTATCTGAAGCTCTGTCATTGGTAGCTTTAGCAATTTAGCTCTGGTCCCAAATACCATTGTTACAGTCTTGTCAGTGTTTAAAATCAGTTTGTTTTGGGAAATCCAGTTTCAAGTCTCAAAAAATCAGATTGAAGTACGTGTTCAAGGTCAGAGAGGCGAGGGCTGCGTGCATATAGGATAAGATCTAAGGCCTCTCACAATAACCCGTTAGGAATATTAATTCCTCATCTATCCGACATAAGTATAAAATATACTCTAACCAAGACCCCTAATACAGAGTTACCCACCTTATACGGGAGCAGCTGCCAGACGAGTATAGTAAATGTATCTTATTTCTTTTGCCACTGGAGGGCAGCGTGGAGTTACATGGAGTGGCGCCCGTAAGGACGACGTGCCAGTTAGGCGGAAGGAGACGCGCACACACTTTTATGTGAAACGGATATATTTGGGGAGGGATTTAGGAGTCTGAGTGAGAAAATTTATATTTTGTCACAATGGAAAAATGGAAAAATTAACCATTTAAATATGCACAGATTTTATCCCACTTTTGGAAATTAGGGATGTTGCCTAAAAGTTTGAGAATGCACAAAGTGCCACCCCTGGGCTTTAATGAAGCAGCATTTGTGGGATAAAGGGAACAGCATTCTGTATAAAGGTATTTTGGGCTCGATATAAATAATTGAAGCCAAAAACTAATATTAAGGGGCCTATGCAGAGAGCAGCGCGAACGGAAATTTCGGCGTTTTTTAGCGCTATATGGCTATAATAAGGTTGGAAATGGCGAGTTGAGTAAAAAGCGCCATTTTTTTTTTTTTTTTAAGTAGAACTCGCCGCACGGCTGGCGAGAACCAAAATCTCGCCAGTTTTGAAAAGGGCCGTATGCAGAAAGGTACGATCGCCATCTAGGGGCTGTTCGCGCCATTAAAATGGAGAGAAATTCTACAATTAGCTCCGCCAACAAAAGTTGGCAGGAAACTGGAGCTCACCGGCGAGAGTGAAAAGAAAAAAAAAAACGCGCTTTTTTTACAACATGTTTCACCAGCGCGCATCTCGCCGGTTGAAACTCTCCATAATCAAGCATGATTTTAAATGCAGTTTTCTGACCTTTCTGCATATGGAGATAAAATCACGCCATTACAGGTACAATTTATTACCAATTCCCATTATTTCCAGCGCTGCTCTCTGCATAGGCCCCTAAGTAAATTGAGAATGGAAAAATATTCAGCACAAACGTACAGAATGTGATGTTCTGAGAGATCTTACAGATGTTATCAAATCCCACAATGAATGTATAGAAAATGTCTGTATAGAACGAATCAAACAAGAATATGCCAATAAAACGTTTAATTGGGAGATACAGGGGCCACAATTCAGGTCAGTTAGCTGGAAGAAGGGAAGCCGGTCAGCCGGTAGAGCCGGTCAGCCTGTCAGCCAGTAGAGCAGGTCAGCCGGTCAGCCAGAAGAGCAGGTCAGCCGGTCAGCCAGTAGAGCAGATCAGCCGGTAGAGCAGGTCAGCCGGTAGAGCCGGTCAGCTCTGAGATCAGCATTACTTATATCCCCTAAAAGTTGTCCCCTGCATGTAATGCGCAGAACAGCCTACACTGCATATACTGTACATGAGATACTTAACCCTTTCTTTTCGCTCGACTCTAATCTGAATGATTTGCTAATTGGTTTGTAATTAGAGAGATATTTGTAGCAGAATCCCATGTATGTTCTTTTTACCTTTTTAGATACCGTTTTGTGTTATAAAAGATATGACAGATCAGAGGGGTTCCTGTTTGCACTCGTGTTTTGGCAGAAGTGTATATGTGACCCTATAAATCTCCATCACACCCGGCTTGGCAGTGTGACACTAGTGCAGCGACCTGGGGAAGAATCACTGAGCTGTTAGCAATAGATACAACGGATAGAAAAGACACTACACATAGGTTGGATTAAAGAGAGTATTTTATTTAAATAATTAATCTCTTTGCTGGGAGGGGCCTGCAGCACATTGCAGAGCGATATAGTAACACGCAGAGCAATGCACTGCAGGCCCCTCCGGCAGCAAAGGGGTGAAGACCAATGCAGGGTGTATAAAGATCTCACTGATAATTCATGCACAAAGGGCTGTTTGTTGCTGTGATCCAGAGGAAGGCGAAACATAACCCCTGCTGTGCAATGGGGGAAAAAAATTCCTTCCTGACCCCATTAAATGGCGATCGGATGGTCCCTGGATCACTGCACAGTGAGATCAGATGGAACAGCACAGATCAGCGTTGTTATACACAGGGGCACACTCAGTATATAGAGATGCGGGTGATGGGGCCCTTGTGCCCCTGTGTATAACTCACCTGCTCCCCCATCCCCCTGCATATCTATCCCATTCACCCCTTTTCCTCCCGCATACCTCGCAGGGCCGGCCGGCCATTAGGCGGTCGCCTAGCGCGCAAAGGTCCTAGGGGCGCATTAATAATCATTATTATTTTTTCCTCTTATTATTTCTAATTTATTTATCTTTTTTTAAAAATTATTATTCTTTTTTTTATCCAGTATTTTGGCGCCCTTTTATTTTTATTTTGCGTCGCGCTGGGGTGCGGTCGCACCCCCTGCAGCCCCGATAGCTACGCCACTGTTTATTTTATTATTTTATTTATCTTATTATTTTTTATACAACTGGGGCACAAATTTTAAGTTTCGCCTGGGGCGCATGAAACCCGTGCTCCGGCCCTGCTCCTTGTTCTCTCTCACCCTCTCACGCCCAATATCCCAATCTCCCTCTAGTACCTGCCCCTCCCGCAGCCTTCCTGATCTTATCTGCCTCTCCTGCGGTCAAACCAACTTCTCAGGGCCCCTAGAATACCCCTGGATCTACGCCCTGGCTCCTCTGTTACCTGCTCCCGGGGTCTGCTGCTCCGCCTAAAAAAGGTGAAGCAGCAGATCTGTCCGCACCTCTCGTATTCTGCTACCTGCTCCCGGGGTCTTCTCCTCCGCCTAAAAAAGGTGAAGCAGCAGATCCGTCCACACCGCTCGTATTCTCCTAGGCCATCGTCCACCACGTCGCCAGACTTGACATCCGCTTCGTCGTCTGCCTCATCGGCCGCCTTGTAGCCCACCTCTTCGCACCACTTGACGCCCGCTTTATCGTATGCCTCGTCGTCCGCCTCGTAGCCCGCCTCGTCGTCTGGTGGCACAAAGGGCACCACCTTCGTGCGTGTCCTGATCTGCAGGAGACATGAAGTGTTTGTAACCAGGGACAGTGATACTCTGTATCGCAAGAGCTCCTGTGCCACTTATACCCCCTCCCCAATACCACGTTATACCGCCCTCCACAGGGCAAATACCCGTTATACCCACCTCCCCAGGCTTAGTACCCAGTTATACAACCCTCCCAAGGCCCAGTACCCAGTTATACAACCCTCCCAAGGCCCAGTACCCTGCTATATGCCCCTCCCCAGGCCCAGTACCCGTTATACCCACCTCACCAGGCCCAGAACCCGTTATACCCACCTCACCAGGCCCAGTACCCATTATATACCCCTCCCCAGAAGGTCATGTTTCTATTTATCAAAAATACATTGAGTTACCTCTGGTTTTCAAGCATGTCCTGGGGGAGTTATCACAGAGACACAGAAACGTCGCTGAGTTTGGTGAGTAACTCCCTTAAACTCTCAGCAGTTGAATTCCCCATTAGGCGCTTAATGCGTTAAAAACAAGCGTTGCTATTTCTTTGCATGAAGTTGCAGGTAATTGGAAGAGTTACACAGTGACGGCTATTTCATCACTCACCTTCTTCCATCGAATCGGTCTTAGCGGTAGTGATCTCAGTATTATTTCCTCCTTCACATCGGATATCCATATCCATTCTTCGCCTCTGATCTGTATGCAAGACAATGCTTTAAGACAGGGTTGCGCAACCTTTTTCCCCTGCTCCCCCCTCCACCCTCCCCACCTTGTCTCCGACGTTCTGATGTAACGACGTCATGTGATATCACGTTGCTATGGTAATGCCACATCATGTGACGCCACGTTGCTGTCTCCAGAAGCCGCCGGAGACAAGGAAAGGGAACTTACAGAGGCCTTGCGCGCGATTTCCGGCATTTAATTTAAATGCTGTGGGGAAGAGCGAGGGGCCACTGTAAGCGCCGAGCCCCTCCTCCCCAAGAAAATGTTGCACCCCTCGATTTGCACACCCTTGCTTTAAGAGATATTCTGGGACCCTCCAACTCCTCCATCGGACCCTTCCTCATATTGACTGACCTTGCAGTGCTCTGCACTGACTTGCACTGACCTGCTATGATGCCTCTCAAAATACCATGCTAACTCATTCTGAACATACATGTGTCCTTTCTACATATTACTCAGCTTGTATGGGCCACAGACAGCTTTCCCGGGGTCCAGGACTAGTTGCCACCGGGGACACTCACCCATGGGTCGGCGACCTTGCGAGAACCCACCCCCCCAACCTGTTTTCTCTTGCATTGCCATAGACAACAACATTTCAGCCTGCTGCCTTTCTCGGTAAAGTGGCTAAACCCACTAAATCCAGCAAAGAAAGGCCAGCAGCCGAAACATTGTAGTCTGTGGCACAATAAATTATCTTTTTTTATTCAAATCCGTGTGCCCTTTTCCATCAATCATATTGTATTCATTGGACGAAATGCCGGTCTTCCCTGAGACTAAGGGGCACCGGTAAAAGTATGACTAATTGTTTTTTTTGGTGTGCAGCAAATCCCCATCATTTTTGCGTTCTCTTGCTCTGCCCCAATCTGACACACCACCTTGCTCTCTCACCCCCCTCTTACACTCCCGCGTCACCCTTTCCTTCCCCAAAGGTTGTCCTTTAATCAGATCTTACCCAAATTGTCTCCATCTCCCTTGGAAATGTTCTGTCTTTAAACTGTGCGGCTCCTCTTGATCCGAACTTTCTTAGCTGACCCCTTTAGGTTTCGGCTCCGAGGGTCTAAAAAATAAGCGACTCCGAAAAGATGTGAAATATGCACACGGGTCCTAATGGGGCACTGAGGGGGAGACTTAAATACTAGTAAATATAATCTACTGTGCTAACAAATATAATCTATTAACTAACAAATATAACTTATTAAACTAAGAAATATAACTTATTAAACTAAGAAATATAATTTATTAAACTAAGAAATATAACTTATTAAACTAAGAAATATAATTTATTAAACTAAGAAATATAACTTATTAAACTAACAAATATATCTTATTAAACTAAGAAATATAATTTATTAAACTAAGAAATATAACTTATTAAACTAAGAAATATAACTTATTAAACTTACAAATATAATCTATTTAACTAAATAAATATCTATTAAACTAAATAAATATCTATTCAACTAAATAAATATAATCTACTTCAAAACAATACAATAAAAAGCTGGAGAAATGATACGTTAACCAAGCCACAGATGTGATGCCAATGAGCGTTGAACTCCTTGCAGATCCACCGTCAGCTGGTTGTGGCAGAAAGTGGTGACATGCAGTAGAACAGAGTGGTTGAGCTGTAACCACGGCAGTCAGGTCAGAAATCAACACAATATTTTTTGAAATTTAGAATGAGAATGTTCAGTATGTCACATTCTGGGCTCAGACACTGAGCCCTGTCACATGTTAGCAGCTTGTGATAATAGAAAGTATCCATATACTGGGATGTGATAAGAGACATTATAGTCATTTTATACTGGGTCCCATAACCTGCTTTATATGAAGTATCATTTTACACTAGTAGAGATGTTACATTTTGAAAAAATAGCGCTTCTGGCGACAATGTTCATTTTCTCTACAAATGATAAATGAAAAAGTTGGATAAAACGTTATATGTGTGTGTGCGCGCGCAATATATATATATATATATATATATATATATATATATATATATATATTGTAAATATTCCTGTATATTCATTTGCATGTCTTAGACAGGTCTGCAACCCTGTCTTTCACCATTATCTTTAACCTTAATAGTCGTATATATATATATATATTTATATATTTATATACATACACATATAGTATGTATATATATATATATCATACTATATGTATATATATAGTCTGTTTTATACACACATACACGTGTGTGTGTTTATATGTGTGTGTGTGTGTATATATATATATATATATATATATATATATATATATAATCAAAGGCTCCTTACCAGGCAGACCAGAGAATCCAGGGAATCCAAAGCAGGCACAGCAAGGAAGAGACAGCACACTTGTTAGCAAAAAGAATTGTATTAGTGAAGCAGGCACAAAACACCAACGTTTCGGTCCTAAAAACAGGACCATATATATGGTATAACCCAGAGGTGCGCAAAGGGGGGAGATTTTTCGGGGGGGGGGGTGGCGCGGGCGGTTGCAGAGGCCCCGCGCACTTCCTCGAGGCATTAAAATTAAATGCCGGGGGATCACGTGAGGCCTCTGCAATGCTATTACTTACCTTGACTCTGCCGGCGTCACTCGTGTCCATGGCAACGCGGTGTTAAATTACGCCGCGGGGTCATGTGACGTCACCCTCGTCAAATGCCGCTTCAGGTCACGTAACGCCGCATCAAGGTAAGGGGGGGGGGGCGCGAGCACCAACAGAGGGAAGGCAGGGGGGCGAGCTGCAAAAGTTTGTGCTCCCCTGGTATAACCAATAAATAATATAGCTGATATAGCAATCTGGTTGTCGCTAGAGAGAGATTATAATGGCAGTCAGAAATAGTGGCCAGAATTAATAACAGTGCAATTACTAAAAAGTAGCTGTAATAAAATAATAATAAACACTATGCCTAAACACAATAAAAGTCCAGAAACCTAGCTCTAATAGCTATGTTATAACTCAATCATAAAAGGATCCAATTCGGGCGTCCTCTGGAGCCCTGGCAGCTCTCTTCAGGGAAACAACCACCTCCTCGATAGATATCTAAACAAAAAAAAGAAGAGAAAGCGCCCGCTCCATGTGTAAATTTGGTTTAACAATTTCATTTCCTGGACAAGATAAAAATAACAAACTCACAAACTCTGTGACGCATATGTACTGAGGTGGGGTTGGATCCCCCACGGTTATTTCTTGTTTTATTAATAAATAATTTACTATATTTTAATCTCTGGTGCGCATTGTGTGCATTTTTCTTCTTGTCTGCACAGTGCTTCAGATGCTGCATCTGAAAAAATGCCGGTGGATCGGGATGTGAGGTAGGGAAGTGACGTCCGCGCCGGAACGTTATTGCCACGCCTCCAAATATTCATTGCCACGCCCCCAAATCGCTCTGAAGCATACCCTGCAAAGCCATAAAAAAGCTCAGGCTTCAGCAAGTGTATTGCAGCGTGTGTGCCTTCCCTCCGTCTGAAATACTATAGACGCAGCCTTATCAACGCTTACTAAATAGGCCCGTGTCTCTCTCTCTCTCTCTCTGTGTCTCTGTCTCTCTCTGTGTGTCTCTGTCTCTCTCTGTGTGTCTCTGTCTCTCTCTGTGTGTCTCTGTGTCTCTCTATGTGTCTCTGTGTCTCTCTCTCTCTCTCTGTGTCTCTCTCTCTCTCTCTCTCTGTGTCTCTGTCTCTCTCTGTGTGTCTCTGTCTCTCTCTGTGTGTCTCTGTGTCTCTGTGTGTGTCTCTGTGTCTCTCTCTGTGTCTCTGTCTCTCTCTGTGTGTCTCTGTTTCTCTCTGTGTGTCTCTGTGTGTGTCTCTGTATCTCTGTCTCTCTCTGTGTGTCTCTGTGTGTGTCTCTGTATCTCTGTCTCTCTCTGTGTCTCTGTGTCTCTGTCTCTCAAATCAAATCAGCTTGATTGGCATGTCAAAAGAACATTTCAGTATTGCCAAAGCGTGAGTTATAGGGGGTGTAGGACAATGATTACACGAATACTAGGGGGTACGATATAATTGTTATACAGTACATTACTTTTGTGTCTCTCTCTCTCTCTCTGTGTCTCTCTCATTCTCTGTCTCTCTCTCTCATCCCTGTATGATAGGTATGTTCCAACTCTATTTTTTGCTCTTCTTTTCCGTTTCAGAGGAGGGAGTCCCTCACCTCTTCAGCCACACACCAGGAACGCTGGATTGCTTTCAGACACTCGGAGAGGCGGATACAGTCGTGGATTGCAGGCACTGATTTATCTGGTAAGTACCGCAAACATGCTTGAACAAGGGCCGTAGACATTTTATTTGATGGTTTAGATCAGCGGTGCGCAAACTGTGGGGCGCGACCCCCAGGGGGGTCGCGACACTGCCGACGGGGGGCGCGGGGTTTACAGAGGCCCCGCGCGCTTCCCGAAGGCACTTAAATTAAGTGCCGGGGGAGCTGCAGGGCCTCTGTAAACCTAACTTACCGTGGCTCCGGCGGCTTCCTCCCTACGGCGCCATGGCAACGCGGCGTCAAAATGACGCTGCGAGGTCATGTGACGTCACGTTGCTATGGCAACGTGACGTCATTACGCCGGAGCGCGGGTAAGTTGGGGTTGGGGGGGGCGCGGGAGCGAGGGGACAGCCGTCAGGGGGGCGCAGGGAAAAAAGTTTGCGCCCCCCTGGTTTAGATTATCATTGTCTGTGGTTGTTAGTTATTGGTATTAGAGTTTTTTGATGTTGTTACGAATCAAACACATTTTGAAGTAGTAATCCCCTCCGAACTGGGCATTCCTGGCCAATAATGCCCTGGCTGTAAGAGTTGAAGGGCCCAAGCAAAACCCCCACCTCTATACACACTAACACTGCAGGGGCATCAGAGTGTCTTGTTGTCATGGCAACCGGGGGTGTCACGTGATGTCATTTGTTTAATAAATTATTTTTTAAGGTGTCCCGGTTTTTCATTTTCGAAATCTGGTCACCCTATGTATTTATGCTGCATTCAGTGTTGTAATGTGCTGTAATTGGGTTACATGGCGTACATAGTGTATATACCGCATTCAGGGTAAGTGCTGTATGTGGATTATAAAGTGTATATATGCTGCATTCAGGGTTATAAGGTCGTTTATAGAGTATATACTGCATTCACGGTTACGTGCGGCATGTGGAGTATAAGGTGTATATATGCTGCATTCAGTGTTATAATGTGCTTTAAGTGGGTTACATGGCGGGTATAGTGGATATACTGCATTCAAGGTTACGCGCCGTATTGGATTATAACGGGTATATATGCTACAGTCAGTGTTATAATGTGCGGTATTTGGGTTACAGGGGTGTATACGGTACCGCAGTGGTGGTGGCGTGCTGTATTTGGATTATATGGTATACACTGCAATCATGGTTACGTGCTGGGTTCTGAATATAATGTTTATAGACCACATGCGCGGTTACATGACGGGTTTGGATTATATGGCGTATATGCTGCATGCTTGGCTTCGGGCCATTGCGTGGAGCATATGGTGTGTGTATATACTGCCTTTGGGGGTCATGTGCTGTATTGGTCCAGCGTTACATGCTACATTCAGGACGACGTGGGGTATACGGTGCGTTATGCTGCAGGCAGAGGTATAACGCGTGTAGGGGTTAATTTCACTTCCTGTTCAGCGCAGGCCCTGGTAGGGCATGGGTAATCCCTCTTCCTGTTCAGCACTTGGCTCCCTCTATCGTATGGGTAATCCCATTTCCTGTTTAATATACGGCCCTGCGGTTGTATGGGTAATCCCAGTTCCTGTTTAACACACGGCCCTGCTATTGTATGGGTAACCCCACTTCCTGTTCAGCACATGGCCCTGCTATGGACGGGTAACCCCCCACTCCCTGTTCAGCACAGGGCCGCATGCCTCTGGTTTGGTGTGGGTAATCCCACTTCCTGTTCAGCACATGGCCAGGGATGGTGCGGGTAATCCCACTCCCTGACTGGGCACGATCAGGAAACTATGCTGGTATAGCAAATATGCATGCGGGAAGGGGGTAAAGGGGCGGTTGCAAATAGCAGGCCTAACGCCCCTTCTTCGGTTAGCAGGAGGTCCCATGTATCGATGATAACATATCAATTCATGTTTCTTTCAGTCAGTTTCGGTACCTCGTGCGAGTAGCAATTCAGTTTTCATCCGGATCGGATCCGCCTCCGTCGACCCTCGATACTTCCCATACTCACAGAAAAACCCAGTAGACGGAACACATAGTTAAATCACGCAAATTGAAATCACACTCCCGCGACACTTAGCGCATCAATCAGAATGTACTTCGTAGACTGCAGGCTGACGCGCGAAGCAAGGAAGAAGGCTGCTTCCAGAGGCAGCTGTTGATGCTCATGCACCGGCAGAGTCACCAGCAGTAGTGACACCAGCGATAAGCGCAGCGCCAGTTCTAGCAACGCTAATCGCATCAGCAGCGGCGATAGCTCCAGCTATAGCGACAGTCGTAGCGCCAGCATTGGGGGCGGCGCCAGCGGTAGCGACACCTGTAGTTCCAGCAGCGGCAGTGGCCGCGGTTCCCCCGCAGGCGGTTAACAACACACCTCTAGGGGCCGGAGGGCAGGCCGGGCTAGTGGACTCACCATCCTCCATGCTCCCCCTCCCTCAGGCGGCACCCGCCTCAGAGGAGCTAGCCAAGGATAAGAGGATGCCCGATGCGGCATATAAGGTCTCTTATACATCCAGACCTAGCTCAGTGGGCTTGCACTTGCTGAAAGAGGTGAAGGACAAGATATGGGCCGGGGAGTACGTAGATATATTATCTCTGCTACCAGGCTACAGGGAGGCGTTGGCCGCGTCCTCAAAGACAGGGGAAGCGAAGAAGGTGGATGTGGAAAAGAGGCTTTTCCCACACACCTTTCGCAATTGGTCTAAGGCATTTGTTATCCTGGCTGGAGTAATTGGGGAGAAGGATCCCCAGGCGTGCGCCTCGCTCTTTACGTATCACGACATGATCGAGGAAGCACACCACGCTTACGGGGGAACGGGTTGGTGGACATATGACCAGTGCTTTAGGCAATCAATAAAGGCCCAAGAGGTGGTGATACCATGGAACGTCAAGGACGTCAACCTGTATCTGCAGTTTGTGTCTGGGGGCGGGGCAGATTCCTTTCAAGGGTGCGGCACCGGAGGTAGGGGGACATGGCGGAATAACGTACCAGGGACTAGCCAGTCGCTGCGCACCAACTCGGGCGTCTGTTGGCCGTTTAACCAGTCCAACTGCACGTACGACAACTGCCGTTTCCAACACATCTGCTCCTTTTGCGGCGGCCGCCACGCCCAGGCAAAGTGTTTTAAGAAGGGCGGTCGCAGGGGGAGGAGCGAAGGGCGGAAGTTTGGACGCGAGGGCAGCGACACCAATAATCGTCGCCAATTTGGCACCGTGGCTAGCAAGGTATCCCAATAGGGAAGCAGCCCAGCTACTCTTAGCTGGGTTTAAGGAGGGGTTTAGGATCCCGTTTGAATATCAAGCGGGATCTGAGTTTAGTCGGAACTTGAAATTGGTCAGGACACACGGTGACGTAGCTAGGAAAAAGGTCTGGAAGGAAGTCCAATTGGGAAGGATGGCTGGCCCCTTCGAGTCCCCTCCCTTGCCTAATCTCAGGATTTCCCCATTGGGAGTGGTCCCCAAAAAAAGAGGCTGGGGAGTATAGGTTGATACAACACCTATCCTACCCCGAGGGGTCGTCGGTAAACGACGGCATTGACAGGGAGTTGTGTTCGGTGTCTTACGCGAACTTCGATCAAGCCGCAGCGCTGGTGGAAAGGATGGTAGAAGGGGCTCTAATGTCAAAAGCTGACATCAAATCGGCCTTCAGACACTTGCCAGTCCACCCCGAGTGCTTTCATTTGCTAGGCTGCATGCTCGAAGGTCAGTACTACATAGACTTATGCTTACCAATGGGAGGGGCGCTTTCTTGTTTTTATTTCGAGACATTTAGCACCTTCCTAGAATGGGTGGCCCGGAAGAGGGTGCAGGCAGCGGGGGTCATGCACTACTTGGACGACTTCCTTTTTGTTGGCCCCAGGGGTTCGGACTTATGCGCTAGGTGGCTGTTCGAATTTTCAGCCCTGGCGCGTGAGTTCGGCGTTCCTTTGGCCGACGAGAAGACGGTGCGGCCAACAACCACTCTTACGTTTTTGGGCATAGATATCGACTCTGAGGCGATGGAGTACAGGCTCCCTCCGGAGAAGCTGGTCGCCCTAAGCAGGCTTCTCCGCGAATTCATAGCTCTCAAGAAAACATCATTGAGGCACTTCCAGGCGCTGCTAGGCCACTTAGTATTTGCTGCGCGCGTAATGCCGGCTGGGAGGGTTTTCGCCAGGCGCCTCTCCGCAGCAACGGTCGGGGTGAGACGACCCAACCACTTCATCCGCATCACCGCCGAAATCCGAAAGGACTTGACGGTGTGGCTGCGTTTTTTAAAGGATTATAACGGCAGAACCTTGTGGCGAGGTCCCCCATCCAACAACACAGAGTTGCAGTTGTTTACAGACGCCTCAAGGTCAGTCGGTTTTGGGGCCTACTTGGTGGGGCATGGTGCGCGGAGCGGTGGCCTCCCCACTGGCAGGGGACGCCGCTCATTAAGAACTTGGCGTTCTTGGAACTATTTCCCTTGCTCGTCGCAGTGCGCCTGTGGGGTCACTTATTCGCGAATAAGCAAGTAATTTTTTGGACAGACAACATGGGTATAGTGGAAGCCGTGAACAATTTCGGCTCACGCTCCCCGCCGGTGCTGTCCCTTCTGCGCTGTTTCGTACTGGCATGCTTGCAATTGAACATAGCGTTCAAGGCTCGACATGTCCCGGAGGTGGCGAATAACATTGCTGATGCCTTATCCCGGTTACAGATGGCGCTGTTTCGGAGACTGGCCCCCGGGGCGGACCTAATCGGCAGTCCATGCCCGGCAGACCTTTGGGTGCTGGCGACGACCCAGTGACCTCGTTGGTACGATCATCGCTGGCTCCGGGTACGTGGCGGGCCTATTCGGCAGCGTGGCGCGATTATCAAAGTCTGGCAGGGGAATTGGGTCTCGACGTATTGGGATTCGGGACCTTGCTATCATTTGTCCTAAACTTAAGGGCAAGGGGTTTAGCGGGAGGATCCATAGGGAAAAAAGTGACAGGGGTCTCCTTCTTTTTGCAGCTAGAGGGCAAGGGGGACCCAACGAAGGCATTTATCATCAAAAGGGTCCTAGCGGGGTTAACAAAGGGGACGGCGACAAATGACAGCAGACGGCCAGTGACACCAGCGATATTAGAAGGTTTAATGCAGGCCACAGACAGAGTGTGCCTATCGGGGTTCGAGGCGAAACTTTTCCGGCTGACGTTTGCATTGGCTTTCTTCGCAGCACTGCGAGCTGGGGAGTTGGTGTGCGCGTCGCGCAAGGGCGAGGGAGGGATGCAGTTTGAGGACATAGTCTTAGGGGAAGGGTGGGTCAAACTACACGTGAAAAGGTCAAAAACAGACCAGCGGGGGAGGGGAGCGTGGATATCTTTGCTAGGGCTACCAGGGACTAAATTTTGCCCAGTGAGCACGCTCAGGGAATACTTGGCATGCAGGCCAGACGGTCAGGGTCCCCTGCTCCTTCACGCAGACGGGGTACCGTTATCTAGATTACAGTACATGCGGGTTTTCCGCATGTGCCTAAGACACCAGGGCCTCGAAGAGGCACAATACGGGACACATTCGTTCCGGATTGGGGCGGCAACGGAGGCATCACGCGCGGGGCTGTCAGTAGCTGCGATACAAAAGATAGGGCGATGGAAGTCTAACAGATACCGGTCCTATATCAGGCCCGCATTATCTGGGATTTAGCGTGCTTGGATAAACCCCCTCATCCTCTTTATACCTTCACAGACGCCGCACCCACTTGGATAATCGGAGACTCGCTTATACACTGGGCAGAGAAGCGGGCTGTCAAACGCCCATGCGGGGCTAACCTCGGGTTGCGAACGGAGGAGGCAAATGTGGTATGGGGGGGAGGTTGGGGGCTGCGGTGGGCTCAGTTGCTCCCGCGGCTAATGGTGATGGGCAGGGATAGGAGGGCGCCGCAGATCTTGCTCCTCCACGTCGGGGGCAACGACCTGGCCGCTCGACGCTACTTCAAGCTGGTTAATTCAATAAAACACGACCTGGCCCTCATACTCACCAGTTGGCCAGAAGTACAGATCGTTTGGTCGGACATATTGTGCAGGAGAGTGTGGAGGGGCCATCGACCGACCGCGGGTCAAATTGAACAAGATGGTGGGGAAGTTTGTGATGCAGTGTGGGGGATGGCAGATCACCCATCACGAGTTTGACTACAAGTCAACCGGCCTGTTCCGGGCCGACGGCACACACTTATCCGAGATAGGGGCGGACTTGTTCAATAACGATTTGCAGGAGGGGCTGGAGAGGGTCCTTGCGGGGTTGGCGGCACGGTCTAATTTAAGGAGGTTTAAATAGAGCCGTGAGTGGCGGCAGTTCGGGGGTAAGTGCTTGTCCTTGCCAGATGGGCTCGGGGCGGGCGTCGCCCGGGGGTAGGAGCGATTGGGCGGGGTCAAGCTAACGTGACACCCGGGAACCCACTCGCGACAACGGCCGGCTCTTTAGGGGTCGGCCGGGTACGGGGGCAGCAGGCCAAGGCCTGGCTGACCCTCTGACCCCACTCTGGCTTGGACTAGCGCTTACTCCAGTATTATGATTGTTAATAAACAAAGCCGCGGCCTTTTATACCTCCAAACTGAGTCTGTCATTACTTGTCTGTTATATGTGGGTACCATTTCCAAGTGGGAGGGGGTCCCTCGCAGCCTCCCTGGTCAAGCAATCCCTCCAGCCAATTAGGCGAGGGAAGCCCATGACCAGGGGGCAAGCCCCCCTCCCCCCTCACCTCGCTGGGATCTCTGGGCCGCCGTCGCGGCCCCCCCCTGGGGGGGGGGGGGGACAGGCCTAGGGCAGTACAAAAGAGGCAGCCGGGAGCTGAATCTTCCATTCTGCTCCCGGTCTGCTGCGAAGTTCCCACCCACCCACCCCATTAGCAAGACAGTCGGGGGCAGACGCTTGCACCCGGCCACTCCGTGGAGTATTTTCAATTCCCTTGGTGATAAGCTGTCTGTACTACCTGTAAGCTGTAACATGTACCATCATATTTTACAGGGCAGTGTCCGAAGACCTCCCGAGAAACAAAGGACTGAAGTTCCTTCAGGAGGCTCCAGTTGGTCATTTTGCCACTGTCGCGGCGGCAGTTCGGGGGTAAGTGCTTGTCCTTGCCAGATGGGCTCGGGGCGGGCGTCGCCCGGGGGTAGGAGCGATTGGGCGGGGTCAAGCTAACGTGACACCCGGGAACCCACTCGCGACAACGGCCGGCTCTTTAGGGGTCGGCCGGGTACGGGGGCAGAAGGCCAAGGCCTGGCTGACCCCCTGACCCCACTCTGGCTTGGACTAGCGCTTACTCCAGTATTATGATTGTTAATAAACAAAGCCGCGGCCTTTTATACCTCCAAACTGAGTCTGTCATTACTCGTCTGTTATATGTGGGTACCGGTTCGGAGGGGGAGGGGGTCCCTCGCAGCCTCCCTGGTCATGCAGGAGACAGAAAGGTAGATAGAGACACAGACAGAGAGCTACCAGAGAAGGTGTTACATGGGTGAGTGCTGAGTTATTACTGTGACTTTCTGATGCTAACATGACATTAGGTTCTGGGCTCTGCGTCCCACACATGATGAACACCATGACTGTATAAAACTGAGGGGTACATATATGTATATATATATAGCAACTGTAAATATTACTGTATGTTCATTTGCATGTCTTAGACAGGTCTGCAACCCTGTCTTTCCCCATTGTCACCCAGCATACAGCGCTTCCACGGCAGCAAGGGATTCTGGGAAATGACATGCAAATGAGCACTCAGTGCCACCTTTTGTCTCAAGCTCGTATTACACAAGCCAATCCTCAAGCCAATGCATGCTGTTTTAAACACAGCTTTTAGACAGAGGCTGGGATGAGATGCAAAGCCATTAAACCCACTCACAGACATTTTTTTTTTTTTTTTTACGGTTCACATATTAACAACCATTTAGTATCATTTTACAGAAAATAATAAACCGAAAACATCACTATACAATCCTTATATTGCCAAGACAAAAACCAACCCAAAGGCACAAAACCATTCTAAAAAGCCAAACAAAACAACACATTCCAAGGCATCATCTGTGCATCTACTACCAAACACACTCAATGCAAAAAAATATGGTTACTTCCCATTTCTACTCGCGACTTTTCGTACTTTCCACAGGACATTTAACATTGCATCTAATTACTTCACGTGTCCCAGCAATTTCTCTAACGCCTCACGGATATGATACGTACTACATTGTATTCCTAATTTTCTTACTTCCTCTTTAGACACCTCTGCTTTTGTGAACTGTACTTTCAGCCATTCCGTTTTTGAAACATTTAACCCTAAGTCACCTGCCTCTTTATTTATATTATTTATCACCTCTTTTACATGCCACTCCCTCGCCTTCCTTTCTCTCTCGCTTTCATAACTTACTTTTGTTCTTCCACTAAGGCCTGCCTTTTCTCCTTTTCCACCTTTACTTTCCCTAATCTCTCCCCCTTCACCCCCACTCTGTTGGCCTGCCTTTCCATCACTTTCATTCCCACTTACTGCACTTACACTTCTCTGTATTTTAGTTCCCTCCACGCTTATCTGGCTTTGTGAGGACGAGCTATTGCCCTCACTTCTCTCCTTCTCTCTCACCTCTCCCCTAGCCTCTTTTATTTTAACCCACTGTACATGCTCCTTTTTTAATTCTTCATACTGCTCTTTTGTCAGCTGTTTTCTTTGGTACATCAGTTTTTCTAATCTTTCTATTATCTGTTCCTCACTACTCCCCCCATGCTGCTTCCGAAAAATACCAACCCAAAACAGAACATCTCCCACTGCGTCTTCAAAATGTTCCATCTTCACTTTTAGGGTTACTTTCCCTGATACTTTTACAACTTTACCCTCTACACCTTCCTCTCTAGGCTCCCCTTTACTCTGGCTATCCTTATCTTCCTTTGTTTCTATCCCTTGCAGATTTTTACGCTTTTGAGCTTTTTTCCCTCCTATTTCCATTTCCTCCTCCAAGACATCTTGGGGACCTTCCCTCCCCCTCTGTGCATCTTGAAACTCCATACTTTCTGCCCAGCTAGGTTCCACCACACTCAATGACCGTATTTCCCCCTCCCCCGCATCTTTCTGATGCACTGTTCCCGTCTCCTCCCCTCCCCCCACCTCCAGTTTCTGGGCCAAGGAGTCCAGGAAGAAATCTTCCTCTTTTTTTCTCCACGATATCACTTATAGAACCCGCCAAACCCTCTATTGGGCCACTTTCTACCCTTTCTTCTCTTCTTAAATCCTCCTCATACATTGCTGTTATAGCCGGATCAAGCCCTCCCTCTTGGGAACTCTCCATCTCACAAATTCCCTGACCCTCAACTGTCTCTTCCTCTTCTTCTAGCACACTGTCCCCTTTAGCTGTCTGGGCATATGTCCTTTTAGTGCACTGCCGTGCCAAGTGTCCTTCCTCTCCGCAAAGATGGCATCTCTTAGGGACTCCACAGTTGGCTGCAGTATGTCCCTCTTCCCCGCAATTACGGCACACAATTCCCGTTTTCGTGCAACCCTCCTTTGTATGTCCATAAGTGTGGCAATGCCTGCAATATAGAGGCTGTCCCGGGTAAAACAAAAATCCTCTGTCTCCTCTACTATTGAACATGGCCGGTGGGTGTGTAACTCCTCCCACACATGATGGATCCCGTCTGAACCGTACCCAGAAACGTCTCTTCCCGTTGAACATGCCATACGGATTTTTTAGTTCTTCACCTCCTCTAATCATTTCACAATACCGTTTCAAAAAAGTCACAATCTCCTCTTTCCTTGCATACGGAGTGTACATGTGAAGTACAAGTGGTCTCTCCTCCAGCATAAAACTTGGGATTACCTTTACATGCAAATGAACATACAGTAATATTTACAGTTGCTTTATGCTTTACTGTGGAGGGTTTTTGTCACTTTTTTACCCACCATAACCTTAATAGTAGTGGTGATTACCTAGTCTAGTCTCAAACCTGCTTTGCCATTAAGACCAACCCCACACTGATGAGACCCATTAAGGTCGAAACAGCTGTGTAACTGAGCCTGTGTCCCCTTGGCCTTGAGTCATCGTCCCTTCGGGGACTAAAGACTCCTGCTGCTTTTGGGGGGGCACGCCATCTCGAGCTAAGAGGAGTGATCCTGAGCGAGCGGTTCTGAGCGAGCGGATGCGGAAGTGAGGGGCCGGCACCTTTGCCCTGGGACATCGCCTTTACTGGCTAAAGTCCCTTGCTGCTTTTGGGGTGCCGCACCTGAGCTTGAGAGAGCAGAGATGACGTCACAAGCTGGAATGCGCAATTCCATTCGGTTCCTGATCGAGGAGACCGAGAGAAGTCGAGTGAACCTGCTGTGGATAGTGGAGAAGGTGCTGAAGCAATTGATCGGTCTGGACACTGAGAGGATCTTCTGCCTTCAGGATTTCCCTGCACAGGGGATTTATGACCTGACCTGTCATCAAGAAGCGGATGTTTGGTGCACTTTTGAAAAGTGCAAGGAGAAGTCTGGTGACCCGATCTTACATGGCATCAAGGTAATTCCAAGTTTTATGCTGGAGGAGAGACCACTTGTACTTCACATGTACAATCCGTATGCAAGGAAAGAGGAGATTGTGACTTTTTTGAAACGGTACTGTGAAATGATCAGAGGAGGTGAAGAACTTAAAAACCCATATGGCATGTTCAACGGGAAAGGATGAAGTAGGGCTTACAAAGGAAGAGGTTTTGCACAATCAACTTGCGAGGGGATTTGGGCGGAGATATTGGGATGTGAAAGAGGCAAGGGACGGGTATGAAAAAAGTGTGATGTCTGGATTCCAGTTAGAGGAAAGTAAGAGAGGTTTGGAACGTATGGAGAAAGAATTAAAACATATGATCGCATCACTTGAGAATAGAGAAAGGGTTTTTGTTTTTAAATGAAAGAATCTTGAAGTATATGGTTCTTATCTTTGTATGATGTTTTGGTTATAGGGTTTTTTCGTAAAGTTATGTTTTTTTTTTCCCTTCTGAAAAGTTTATCTTTGTGTTTGTATATATCTGAAGGATGAAGGAAGAAAATGTAAATATATTATGTTTTGGTGTCTTTCTAATGTTGGGTGACTGTTGTCACTATGGTGTGTTTTTTTGGTTTCCAAAAAAGTCTGTAAACTTAAAAAAGTTGTTGAATAAAAAAGTTTAAAAAAAAAAGGTTGAAACATGTCTGTGAGTGGGTTTAATGGCTTTGCATCTCATCCCAGCCTCTGTCTAAAAGCTGTGTTTAAAACAGTGTGCATTGGCTTGAGGATTGGCTTGTGTAATACGAGCTTGAGCCAGGGGGGATTCCCTTGCCACGTGGCTCGCCCTCCATCAGCCTCTGCGGCTGGGGAGGGGGGGGGCCAGAGGGAGGACGAGGAGAGGCACAACAACCCCCCACGTTTTTTTGCCACGACGGTTCCCCCAACAGAATGGCCGTGGGTATCCCCCAACCCCCCCCCCCCCCGGGGTTGGAGCACGGGACACTCAGTGGGGTTACATGGCAGTGGTATAATGTGCTTTAATTGATTTCTTTCAACATTGGATAAAGTTATGATCAATGCTAGAATGGCCGTGGGTATCGCTGCATACCGCATTCGTAGTGATAGCGGGCTGTATGTGGGGAATAAAGTGTATACACCTCAGTGTGGTTATAATGCGTTGTATTCGGGGTATGGTTATAATGCGTTGTATTCGGGGTATAAGGCATACGAGCTGCATTCGAGGTACAATTGGCTGTAATTGGGTTACATGGCGTATATTGTATTTGGATTATAGGGGGTGTATATATACCGCATCCGAAGTTACAATGGGCTGTAATGGGGTGACATGGTGTATATAGTGTGTATACTGCACTCGTAGTTACGTTCTGTTGTACGCTAGGGTGTGTATAGGTGCTGCATTCGCCGTTACAATGTACTGTAACTGGGTTACATGGCGTATATAGTGTATATACTGCATTCACGGTTACGTGCTGCATGTGGAGTATAAGGTGTATTTATGCTGCATTCAGTGTTGTAATGTGCTGTAATTGGGTTACATGGCGGGTATAGTGTATATACCGCAGTCAGGGTTAAGTGCGGTATGTGGATTATAAGGTGTACATTTGCTGCATGCAGGGTTATAAGGTGTCGTAATTGGGGTACATGGCGTATATAGAGTATATACTGCATTCACGGTTACGTGCTGCATGTGGAGTATAAGGTGTATTTATAGAGTGACCATTTGTCCCGGTTTTGCCGGCACAGTCCCGTTTTTTTCTGTGCTGTCCCGGTTGACAGTCCGTCCAGGAAATGTCCCGGGTTTTGCCCCTGGTGACTGGTACCGTGCGCGAGGCGGCGGCGGTGCGCGGAGGCGGCAGCGTGAGGAGGATGCGGCGGTGCGCGGAGGCGGCAGCATGAGGATGCGGCGGTGCGCGGAGGCGGCAGCGTGAGGAGGATGCGGCGGTGCGCGGAGGCGGCAGCGTGAGAAGGATGCGGCGGTGCGCGGAGGCGGCAGCGTGAGGAGGATGCGGCGGTGCGCGGAGGCGGCAGCGTGAGGAGGATGCGGCGGTGCGCGGAGGCGGCAGCGTGAGGAGGATGCGGCTGTATTATTTTTTTTCCCCCAATAGCAAGATGCCTGTGTGTGTGTGTGTGTGTGTGTGTGTGTGTGTGTGTGTGTGTGTGTGTGTGTGTTCACCAGAAGGAAGGCTCACAGCTGGCAACTGAAACTGCCGGCAGACTGGAAAAAAGCCTCACTACTTCTGGCTCCCTACAGTGGCATTACAGGTAAGCCCCATGTCGCCTGTGTGTGTGACTGCCCCCTTCCCAGTCTGTGTGTGTGACTGCCCCCTTCCCAGTCTGTGTGTGTGTGTCTGCCCCCTTCCCAGTCTGTGTGTGTGTGTCTGCCCCCCTCCCAGTCTGTGTGTGTGACTGCCCCCCTCCCAGTCTGTGTGTGTGACTGCCCCCCTCCCAGTCTGTGTGTGTGACTTCCCCCCCTCCCAGTGTGTGTGACTGCCTCCCCTCCCAGTCTGTGTGTGTGACTGCCCCCCTCCCAGTCTGTGTGTGTGACTGCCCCCTCCCAGTCTGTGTGTGTGACTGCCCCCCTCCCAGTCTGTGTGTGTGACTGCCCGCCTCCCAGTTTGTGTGTGTGTGTGACTGCTCCCCTTTCCAGTCTGTGCAAGTGTGACTGCCCGCCTCCCAGTCTGTGTGTGTGACTGCCCCCCCTCCCAGTTTGTGTGTGTATGACTGCCTGCCTCCCAGTCTGTGTGTGTGACTGCCCCCTCCCAGTCTGTGTGTGTGACTGCCCCCCTCCCAGTCTGTGTGTGTGACTGCCCCCCCTCCCAGTGTATGTGTGACTGCCCCCCTCCCAGTCTGTGTGTGTGACTGCCCGCCTCCCAGTCTGTGTGTGTGTGACTGCTCCCCTTTCCAGTCTGTGCAAGTGTGACTGCCCGCCTCCCAGTCTGTGTGTGTGACTGCCCCCCCTCCCAGTTTGTGTGTGTATGACTGCCTGCCTCCCAGTCTGTGTGTGTGACTGCCTCCCCTCCCAGTTTGTGTGTGTATGACTGCCCCCCTCCCAGTCTGTGTGTGTATGACTGCCCCACCTCCCAGTGTGTGTGACTGCCCCCCTCCCAGTGTGTGTGTGACTGCCCCCCCTCCCAGTGTGTGTGTGACTGCCCCCTCCCAGTGTGTGTGTGACTGCCCCCCCTCCCAGTGTGTGTGACTGCCCCCCTCCCAGTGTGTGTGTGACTGCCCCCCTCCCAGTGTGTGTGACTGCCTCCCCTCCCAGTGTGTGTGTGACTGCCCCCCCACCCAGTGTGGGTGTGTGACTGCCCCCCACCCAGTGTGGGTGTGTGACTGCCCCCCTCGCAGTGTGTGTGTGACTGCCCCCGCACCCAGTGTGTGTGTGTGTGTGTGACTGCCCCCTCCCAGTCTGTGTGTGTGTGACTGCCCCTCCCTCCCAGTGTGTGTGTGACTGCCCCCCTCCCAGTGTGTGTGTGACTACCCCCCTCCCAGTCTGTGTGTGTGTGACTGCCCCTCCCTCCCAGTGTATGTGTGACTGCCCCCCCTCCCAGTCTGTTTGTGTGTGTGACTGCCCTCCCCCTCCCAGTCTGTGTGTGTGTGACTGCCCTCCCCCCTCCCAGTCTGTGTGTGTGTGACTGCCCCTCTCCCAGTCTGTGTGTGTGTGACTGCCCCCCTCCCAGTGTATGTTTGACTGCCCCCCTCCCAGTCTGTGTGTATGTGTGACTGCCCCCTCCCAGTCTGTGTGTCTGTGTGTGTGTCTGTCTGCCCCCTTTCACTGTGTGATGCCCCTCTCCCAGTGTGTGTAAGTGCCCCCTCCAAGTCTGTGTGTGTGTGTGTCTGCCCCCTCCCATTCTCTGTGTGTGTGTGTGTCTGCCCCCCTCCCATTCTGTGTTTGTGTGTGACTGCCCCCCCCCAGTGTGTGTGTGACTGCCCCCTCCCAGTGTCTGTGTGTATCAGTGACAGAATGTATACAGACACCAACCCACTCACCCACTCACCCACTCACCCACGTGTCAGTCAGTCACCCACGTGTCAGTCAGTCACCCACCCATATGTCAGGCAGTCAGTCACCCACCCACCCACGTGTCAGGCAGTCTAACATGTCAGTCAGTCACCCACCCACGTGTCAGTCAGTCACCCACCCACGTGTCAGGCAGTCAGTCACCCACGTGTCAGGCAGTCAACCCAAGTGTCAGGCAGTCACCCACCCAAGTGTCAGGCAGTCTCCCACCCACCCCCCCAAGTTTCAGGCAGTCGTACTGAGCCACTAATTGAGCCAGCTGTGCTGAAGTAGGGATATCCTAAAAACCTGGCCTGTGTGTGGCCCTCGAGGACTGGAGTTGTGCAGGCCTGCCCTAGAGAAAGTGCAGCGCACCATGATCCAGAGAAGAGGCAGGTCTGGCAAAAATCTATCTTTATTAGAAAGTCATAAAAACAAGGGATGCAACCCCACCCCACTCTGCCACATAACCAGGATGCTGACACCCACCTGATGACGTCAGAGCTACCATATGGCGCCCCCTAGTGACGTCAGACGTCTAGGTCTAAATCCCTGGCAATACAGCATAGAGCTGCCTTGGAGGACTGCAGCCACAGCCACACATGGGGGAGTGTTCAGTCTGGGGAGAGGTGTGGCTGAGGCTGCAGTCCTCCAAGACAGCTCTATGCTGTATTGCCAGGGATTTAGACGTCTGACGTCACTAGGGGGCGCCATGTGGTAGCTCTGACGTCATCAGGTGGGCGTCAGCATCCTGGTTATGTGGCAGAGCCGGGAGGGGTGAGTATCAGGGGGGGTGGTATATATTGTGACTGTTTTCTTGTGTTTGGTAGCCTTCACCTTGAGAAAGGCTGTATTTGACTGCCGAAACGTTGGACTTTATGGCATATTAAACCTCCTTTGAGTAAGACCGTGTGCCTGCTTCTTCTTCTTTGTCCGGCTACAGGAAGGGTCAGGAGACAGGGAGGACAGAGGCAGGAGAACCCCATCTGGCTCCGGCCTTGCCTGTCCCTACGAATACAAACATACAACCCCTCACTGAATAACATAGCCCTAACCCCATGTAATAATCCTGGGTGTAAACAAAATAATGGTTTTATGAATATTGTAATGGTTTATTAGGGACCTAGGAGGTGGCCAGTGGGGCTGTTATGTGTATTTGTGTTTATTGTGGGTAGCGGGGGTGGGTGAACGGGGTATTGGCCCCAAGGATGGGTGTTTAGGCCTACCGGGTGGGGGGGTAGTGGGAGGGGTTAACCCCTTCATTACCTTAGCGGTATTAACCGCTAAGTTAAAGAAGAGGTTAAGTCATCCCCCAACCCCCTGGCAAGGCCTAAACACCCAGCCAGGGCCAAATACCACCTTCTCCCACCCCCGCTACCCACAATAAGCCTGGCACGGGTGTATAACCCCTTCATTGCCTTGGCGGTAATGAAGTTGCCTGTAAATGCATTTTTTATGCATGGGATTCATGCCGGGGGTCTCTGATGCTGATATTAATGGATATCAGCTCCGGGATACATGCATTTTATTTTCATCGCAGCTTCACCCCACCTTCTTGCCTACTTTTGTGGCTGGACAATTTGGAGAAGAAACAGCAATTTTAAAGTGGCGATCAGCCGCAATAAGCTGATCAGGGCTTATAGAATTGAGCGTGTTTGAAAAACTGGCGATCAGTGCCGAAAAGTGGCTTATCACCGCGCATCTGCAGATTTTATTTATTTATTTATTTTCCGGCAAAAAAAAAAACGGTTATTTTTGCTCTAATCGCCAGCTTCTCTGGGCTTACTGAATCGCTGTAGGCGATTACTGCATGAGGGCCTTAGGGAGGATTTGTTCCTGTAAAGTACACCTAGTTTGGCATAGGATTTGGATGTCAGGGTATCAATGTGCAACCCAAATGTTAAATGGGAGTTGAACTATATGCCCAGATATTTCAAACCAGTAACAGGGGCTAGGATGGTATTAGAGCTGGTTTTTATCTGAAGCTCTGTCATTGGTAGCTTTAGCAATTTAGCTCTGGTCCCAAATACCATTGTTACAGTCTTGTCAGTGTTTAAAATCAGTTTGTTTTGGGAAATCCAGTTTCAAGTCTCAAAAAATCAGATTGAAGTACGTGTTCAAGGTCAGAGAGGCGAGGGCTGCGTGCATATAGGATAAGATCTAAGGCCTCTCACAATAACCCGTTAGGAATATAAATTCCTCATCTATCCGACATAAGTATAAAATATACTCTACCTAGACCCCTAATACAGAGTTACCCACCTTATACGGGAGCAGCTGCCAGACGAGTATACACTGGCGACACACTTTATTCGAGCTCGGCTAGTCCCACGAATTCGGGTATACCCGGGTGTATTGAGGTTTGTGACTGTTTTCTGCCCGAGTGCATTGGGTTATTTTCCAGACAGGGATTGAAGCATTTTATTCCCGCTGGCTGCAATACTGCACAGTATATATATATATGCTGCATTACAATTCATGAATTTATGCCATCTGGTAGACACGCGAAGCATTGCAGCCTATTAAATCCTAATCATTATCATTTAACAGATCAGCCGCCTGTCAGCCAGGCATGAACCCAGGCTGGGAAGGCAAACGGAACGGGGCTTGTCAGAGGTGAGGAGCGGCGCATTCCAGGTATCTGCCAGGTACATACTGGGTATTTGCTCGAATAAAGTGTGTCGGTGCAGTAGTAAATGTATCTTATTTCTTTTGCCACTGGAGGGCAGCGTGGAGTTACACGGAGTCGCGCCCATAAGGACGACGTGCCAGTTAGGCGGAAGGAGAAGCGCACACACTTTTATGTGAAACGGATATATTTGGGGAGGGATTTTGTAGTCTGAGTGAGAAAATTGATATTTTGTCACAATGGAAAAATTAACCATTTAAATATGCACAGATTTTATCCCACTTTTGGAAATTAGGGATGTTGCCTAAAAGTTTGAGAATGCACAAAGTGCCACCCCTGGGCTTTAATGAAGCAGCATTTGTGGGATAAAGGGATCAGCATTCTGTATAAAGGTATTTTGGGCTCGATATAAATAATTGAAGCCAAAAACTAATATTAAGGGGCCTATGCAGAGAGCAGCGCGAACGGAAATTTCGGCGTTTTTTAGCGCTATATGGCTATAATAAGGTTGGAAATGGCGAGTTGAGTAAAAAGCGCCATTTTTTATTTTTTTTTAGTAGAACTCGCCGCACGGCTGGCGAGAACCAAAATCTCGCCAGTTTTGAAAAGGGCCGTATGCAGAAAGGTATGATCGCCATCTAGGGGCTGTTAGCGCCATTAAAATGGAGAGAAATTCTACAATTAGCTCCGCCAACAAAAGTTGGCAGGAAACTGGAGCTCACCGGCGAGAGTAAAAAGAAAAAAAAAAAACGCTCTTTTTTTCAAACATGTTTCACCAGCGCGCATCTCGCCGGTTGAAACTCTCCATAATCAAGCATGATTTTAAATGCAGTTTTCTGACCTTTCTGCATATGGAGATAAAATCACGCCATTACAGGTACAATTTATTACCAATTCCAATTATTTCCAGCGCTGCTCTCTGCAAAGGCCCCTAAGTAAATTGAGAATGGAAAAATATTCAGCACAAACGTACAGAATGTGATGTTCTGAGAGATCTTACAGATGTTATCAAATCCCACAATGAATGTATAGAAAATGTCTGTATAGAACGAGTCAAACAAGAATATGCCAATAAAACGTTTAATTGGGAGATACAGGGGCCACAATTCAGGTCAGTTAGCTGGAAGAAGGGAAGCCGGTCAGCCGGTAGAGCCGGTCAGCCGGTCAGCCAGAAGAGCAGGTCAGCCGGTCAGCCAGTAGAGCAGATCAGCCGGTCAGCCGGTAGAGCAGGTCAGCCGGTCAGCTCTGAGATCAGCATTACTTATATCTCCTAACCTTTGCCCCCTGCATGTAATGCGCAGAACAGCCTGCACTGCATATACTGTACATGAGATACTTAACCCTTTCTTTTCGCTCGACTCTAATCTGAATGATTTGCTAATTGGTTTGTAATTAGAGAGATATTTGTAGCAGAATCCCATGTATGTTCTTTTTACCTTTTTAGATACCGTTTTGTGTAATAAAAGATATGAGATCAGAGGGGCTCCCTGTTTGCACTCGTGTTTTGGCAGAAGTGTATATGTGACCCTATAAATCTCCCTCACACCCGGCTTGGCAGTGTGACACTAGTGCAGCGACCTGGGGAAGAATCACTGAGCTGTTAGCAATAGATACAACGGATAGAAAAGACACTACACATAGGTTGGATTAAAGAGAGTATTTTATTGAAATAATTAATCTCTTTGCTGGGAGGGGCCTGCAGCACATTGCAGAGCGATATAGTAACACGCAGAGCAATGCACTGCAGGCCCCTCCGGCAGCAAAGGAGTGAAGACCAATGCAGGGTGTATAAAGATCTCACTGATAATTCATGCACAAAGGGCTGTTTGTTGCTGTGATCCAGAGGAAGGCGAAACATAACCCCTGCTGTGCAATGGGGGAAAAAAATTCCTTCCTGACCCCATTAAATGGCGATCGGATGGTCCCTGGATCACTGCGCAGTGAGATCAGATGGAGCAGCACAGATCAGCGTTGTTATACACAGGGGCACACTCAGTATATAGAGATGCGGGTGATGGGGCCCTTGTGCCCCTGTGTATAACTCACCTGCTCCCCCATCCCCCTACATATCTATCCCATTCACCCCTTTTCCTCCCGCATACCTCGCAGGGCCGGCCGGCCATTAGGCGGTCGCCTAGCGCGCAAAGGTCCTAGGGGCGCATTAATAATCATTATTATTTTTTCCTCTTATTATTTCTAATTTATTTATCTTTTTTTAAAAATTATTATTCTTTTTTTTATCCAGTATTTTGGCGCCCTTTTATTTTTATTTTGCGTCGCGCTGGGGTGCGGTCGCACCCCCTGCAGCCCCGATAGCTACGCCACTGTTTATTTTATTATTTTATTTATCTTATTATTTTTTATACAACTGGGGCACAAATTTTAAGTTTCGCCTGGGGCGCATGAAACCCGTGCTCCGGCCCTGCTCCTTGTTCTCTCTCACCCTCTCACGCCCAATATCCCAATCTCCCTCTAGTACCTGCCCCTCCCGCAGCCTTCCTGATCTTATCTGCCTCTCCTGCGGTCAAACCAACTTCTCAGGGCCCCTAGAATACCCCTGGATCTACGCCCTGGCTCCTCTGCTACCTGCTCCCGGGGTCTGCTGCTCCGCCTAAAAAAGGTGAAGCAGCAGATCTGTCCGCACCTCTCGTATTCTGCTACCTGCTCCCGGGGTCTTCTCCTCCGCCTAAAAAAGGTGAAGCAGCAGATCCGTCCACACCTCTCGTATTCTCCTAGGCCATCGTCCACCACGTCGCCAGACTTGACATCCGCTTCGTCGTCTGCCTCATCGGCCGCCTTGTAGCCCACCTCTTCGCACCACTTGACGCCCGCTTTATCGTATGCCTCGTCGTCCGCCTCGTAGCCCGCCTCGTCGTCTGGTGGCACAAAGGGCACCACCTTCGTGCGTGTCCTGATCTGCAGGAGACATGAAGTGTTTGTAACCAGGGACAGTGATACTCTGTATCGCAAGAGCTCCTGTGCCACTTATACCCCCTCCCCAATACCACATTATACCGCCCTCCACAGGGCAAATACCCGTTATACCCACCTCCCCAAGCCCAGTACCCAGTTATACAACCCTCCCCAGGCTCAGTACCCAGTTATACAACCCTCCCAAGGCCCAGTACCCTGCTATACGCCCCTCCCCAGGCCCAGTACCCGTTATACCCACCTCACCAGGCCCAGAACCCGTTATACCCACCTCACCAGGCCCAGTACCCATTATATACCCTTCCCCAGAAGGTCATGTTTCTATTTATCAAAAATACATTGAGTTACCTCTGGTTTTCAAGCATGTCCTGGGGGAGTTATCACAGAGACACAGAAACGTCGCTGAGTTTGGTGAGTAACTCCCTTAAACTCTCAGCAGTTGAATTCCCCATTAGGCGCTTAATGCGTTAAAAACAAGCGTTGCTATTTCTTTGCATGAAGTTGCAGGTAATTGGAAGAGTTACACAGTGACGGCTATTTCATCACTCACCTTCTTCCATCGAATCGGTCTTAGCGGTAGTGATCTCAGTATTATTTCCTCCTTAACATCGGATATCCATATCCATTCTTCGCCTCTGATCTGTATGCAAGACAATGCTTTAAGACAGGGTTGCACAACCTTTTTCCCCTGCTCCCCCCTCCACCCTCCCCACCTTGTCTCCGACGTTCTGATGTAACGACGTCATGTGATATCACGTTGCTATGGCAATGCCACATCATGTGACGCCACGTTGCTGTCTCCAGAAGCCGCCGGAGACAAGGAAAGGGAACTTACAGAGGCCTTGCGCGCGATTTCCGGCATTTAATTTAAATGCTGTGGGGAAGAGCGAGGGGCCACTGTAAGCGCCGAGCCCCTCCCCAAGAAAATGTCGCACCCCTCGATTTGCGCACCCCTGCTTTAAGAGATATTCTGGGACCCTCCAACTCCTCCATCGGACCCTTCCTCATATTGACTGACCTTGCAGTGCTCTGCCCTGACTTGCACTGACCTGCTATGATGCCTCTCAAAATACCATGCTAACTCATTCTGAACATACATGTGTCCTTTCTACATGTTACTCAGCTTGTATGGGCCACAGACAGCTTTCCCGGGGTCCAGGACTAGTTGCCACCGGGGACACTCACCCATGGGTCGGCGACCTTGCGAGAACCCACCCCCCCAACCTGTTTTCTCTTGCATTGCCATAGACAACAACATTTCAGCCTGCTGGCCTTTCTCAGGTAAAGTGGCTAAACCCACTAAAGCCAATAAAGAAAGGCCAGCAGCCGAAACATTGTAGTCTGTGGCACAATAAATTATCTTTTTTTATTCAAATCCGTGTGCCCTTTTCCATCAATCATATTGTATACATTGGACGAAATGCCGGTCTTCCCTGAGACTAAGGGGCACCGGTAAAAGTATGACTAATTGTTTTTTTTAGTGTGCAGCAAATCCCCATCATTTTTGCGTTCTCTTGCTCTGCCCCAATCTGACACAGCACCTTGCTCTCTCACCCCCCTCTTACACTCCCGCGTCACCCTTTCCTTCCCCAAAGGTTATCCTTTAATCAGATCTTACCCAAATTGTCTCCATCTCCCTTGGAAATGTTCTGTCTTTAAACTGTGCGGCTCCTCTTGATCCGAACTTTCTTAGCTGACCCCTTTAGGTTTCGGCTCCGAGGGTCTAAAAAATAAGCGACTCCGAAAAGATGTGAAATATGCGCACGGGTCCTAATGGGGCACTGAGGGGGAGACTTAAATACTAGTAAATATAATCTACTGTGCTAACAAATATAATCTATTAACTAACAAATATAACTTATTAAACTAACAAATATAACTTATTAAACTAAGAAATATAATTTATTAAACTAAGAAATATAACTTATTAAACTAAGAAATATAATTTATTAAACTAAGAAATATAACTTATTAAACTAACAAATATAATCTATTTAACTAAATAAATATCTATTCAACTAAATAAATATAATCTACTGTGCTAACAAATATAATCTATTAACTAACAAATATAACTTATTAAACTAACAAATATAACTTATTAAACTAAGAAATATAATTTATTAAACTAAGAAATATAACTTATTAAACTAAGAAATATAACTTATTAAACTAAGAAATATAATTTATTAAACTTACAAATATAATCTATTTAACTAAATAAATATCTATTAAACTAAATAAATATCTATTCAACTAAATAAATATAATCTACTTCAAAACAATACAATAAAAAGCTGGAGAAATGATACGTTAACCAAGCCACAGATGTGATGCCAATGAGCGTTGAACTCCTTGCAGATCCACCGTCAGCTGGTTGTGGCAGAAAGTGGTGACATGCAGTAGAACAGAGTGGTTGAGCTGTAACCACGGCAGTCAGGTCAGAAATCAACACAATATTTTTTGAAATTTAGAATGAGAATGTTCAGTATGTCACATTCTGGGCTCAGACACTGAGCCCTGTCACATGTTAGCAGCTTGTGATAATAGAAAGTATCCATATACTGGGATGTGATAAGAGACATTATAGTCATTTTATACTGGGTCCCATAACCTGCTTTATATGAAGTATCATTTTACACTAGTAGAGATGTTACATTTTGAAAAAATAGCGCTTCTGGCGACAATGTTCATTTTCTCTACAAATGATAAATGAAAAAGTTGGATAAAACGTTATATGTGTGTGTGCGCGCGCAATATATATATATATATATATATATATATATATATATATATATATATATATATATATATATATATATACTGTAAATATTCCTGTATATTCATTTGCATGTCTTAGACAGGTCTGCAACCCTGTCTTTCACCATTATCTTTAACCTTAATAGTCGTGTATATATATATATATATATACATATATATATATATATACATATATATATATATATATATATATATATACATATATATATATATACATACACATATAGTATGTATATATATATATATATCATACTATATGTATATATATAGTCTGTTTTATACACACATACACGTGTGTGTGTGTGTGTGTGTGTATATATGTGTGTGTGTGTGTATATATATATATATATATATATATGGTATAACCCAGAGGTGCGCCAAGTGGGGGGGGGGAGATTTGCTGTTTGCTGTTATTAAATGCACTAACGTTCCAAATTCTGTCAAGTTTAAATATATTTTAGTTCTCAATTACATTGCACCAGATATCAACTTGATTTAATGACACCGATTGAATTGAACACACCTGTGAGTCATATAATGTTTATTAACATGAGGGACTATTTAACACCAGATAGCCCCTTTGGTGTCCATCCCCTGATGAAATCCGCAAAGGCGGAAGAAACGCGTAGGGACGGTTTACATTGTAACTACGGTGGCTGACCTGCCTTCGGCACCAGAGAGAGACCAAGGAAACACAAGCAAAGTCCTTCCGGTATCCAGTACCACATGCGTGGGAGTAATGGCGGACGCACGCTGCTGAGAAGCTCCTGACGGATGGTTGATATACACCCTGGAGAAAACGGCGTTCTCAAGTACTGGAATACGAACTAATCGTGAGATTGCAGAGCGGAGGTGACTGTGGAGTCTTCGTTTGGTGCATGGGCAGGTCCCATAAAATGCTTGTTTTAATCAGACAAATTGTAAGTGTGCATTTGTCATGTCCATGATTTATTAAATTGTTCATCTGATTTTACACAAGGATCGGGCGCTTTTTCTCTTTTCTTTTTCTAATAGGTACTATGGGAACTTGGTGAGCCCAAGAAGAAGCAGCCTGGACCTTTGTTTTATTCATTCATGGACTTCATTTGGACTTAAGTATTTTTTATAGTTCATTTTTTTGTATTTTTATGCTATATTTTTTATATATTTTCAACAGATTATTGTAATAATTTTTTTCACATTTTTGCACATTTTTTATATTTTTTTTTTTTGTTTGGTTTATGTACATTTTTTCATTATATTACATTTTATTTTGTATAGGCGAGCACCAGTTGGTTCATGTAAATATCTTAATCAATATTGGTATTTGGTGCAACATTTTGGCACACGTCACCAGAGAGGCAGCAATTTGGGTGTGCTGAAAAAGGTGCGCTGTCTTTAAAACTGTTCCTTTAAATTGTCATCCTCAATAGACAGCAGCAGCTTTCCATTTACACCCATCTTGCATTTGCATCTCTGGGACATCTGGCAAAATGATGAAAACTAGTAAGGAGCGTCTCATTAGGAGACAACAATATGCAGATTCAGCTGAAATAGATATGACAGAATTCAAAGAGGATACAATTGATCTAAAAACCAACTTTTTTAAGCTTGAAAGGTTGGCGAAGGAAGAGATGAAACATTGGCTTGATCTCCTTTCATTGCAGAATTATCTGGATGCCAAAATAGTCCCTAGGGGCCTAAGGTTTACAAAAAAAACAACATTTGATACAAATATTGTTTTTAAAAATAAGTGGAATGACGCAATGGAGTCATGTTCCTTTACCCTAATAAAATTATTAATAAATTATAGGGAAGATAAGCTTAATGAAATCGCAAAAGAAATAGAGGAAACCCAACAGATCATGATTCCATATGTGGAAAGTGAAGAATTCCAGGAGTTGGACAAACTAGTTGACTCTAGGGTACTGAAATATGAAAAGGAGATCAGTGATCGCAAGAGTAGCAAATATGTTAGAGATCAAACTGACTATGCTACTGATAAAATCAGAGATTGGAGACGACATGATAGGAGAGATAGATCCAAACATTATACTCCAAATAAGTATTATAAAAAAAAACAACCATAAAGATGACAAACAAAGGGACAAGAGTAGAGACAATTCAAACACTCACTCAACATCTAGTGACAAAGGACAGAACACTCATAGAAGTGAAAAGACAATAGCAAATACACAATTTTCCTGTCCTACAGAAAATAGATTTGAAGTCTTACAAGAAAAGGGGGCAAGTTGTGAGGAGACTGTGGTGATTGACAAAAGTAGTGGGGCGATACCTAAAACACAGATTAGGGATAGCAACAAGAACCACCCAGAAAATACTGTCCCAACCATTAAATCTCACACTGCCTCTTTTTTAGAATTAGTAACACAAGAAGAGAATCGGGAGAGAGGAAAATCTTATCCCCTGTGGGATCGGAAACCGACGTATCATACAAACACTCCACAACGGAGAAAAAGAAGCTGCGAGGAACCAGGGGAGGGAAGCGCGAACAAAGAAAGAAGGTAGGTAAGCTAAGAGCCAGCAATCCAGAGGTACACGGCATTTTCAATTTATCAACACATATTTTGTCTAGTAACCACATATCACTGCTGACCAAGGGTCTCTCATTTGCCCCCAGTAGTCTTCCAAACAGATTTGACCTGTTTGTAGACTTGAACAAATATATTAGGAAAATCACACTGATGCGACATTTCACGATGCAAAACAAGGAACAACAACAATGTATACTTAACACACAGGAGATAGCTTGCATTGATGCAATGTCCACCCTGTTACAAGAAGGGATACAAATAGAGGAGTCATCACATTTGTTGGATATAAGTCAGCTATCCGTTTATGAGCTAGATAGTTCTATATCATCTACGAATAATCATACAAATATTACATCACAACCAGGAAGACCCCTAGTTTTATATAGAGAACAAAGTGTTGATGGATCCGCTGATCTCCCTTCAGTAAGAGATACCAAAATAGTCCACTCTCCTTTTTCTGCAAAGTCCACGTATTTTCCTTACCATTCAAAGGGAGCATTTGTTGAAACTTTTTACACCATGGTTCTTAAGGATTTTGAACAAATGTGTTTAAATACAACATCAATACGGAATAGAAATCTATCAAAAGAGGAGAACATCGCACTTAAGGAACTTTGTAGTCTAAACAACCTTGTCATTAGACAGGCGGATAAAGGAGGGGGCATAGTTCTGCAGGACAGAACAGATTACCTGTCAGAGGCTTTTAGACTCTTAGGCGACAATACCTCATATATCATTTTGGGGCAAGATCCTATGGAAAGTTTTCAAAAGAAGTATAAAGATCTTCTTACTCAGGCTCTAAATATGAATGTCATTAACAAGTCAGAATTTGGTTTTCTTTACATACGGTTTCCAAGAACACCTATTTTTTACCACATTCCCAAGATACATAAACACATTTCCAACCCTCCTGGAAGACCCATTGTTTCAGGGGTGGAGTCGATGACATCCAGCGTGTCCCAATACGTGGATTATTTTCTACAACCTTTAGTCACACGATTGAAATCGTATTTAAGAGACACGTTGCATGTCCTCGACTCCATCTCTGGAATCATTTGGAAACCCACATACATCTGGGCAACATGTGATATTACATCTTTGTATACTTGCATTAAACATAATAAAGGTTTAGAAGCAGTAAAACATTTTCTTAATTTGGACACAAGTTTAGGCAACACACAATCCTTGTTTATTTTGCAGGCCATTACATTCATACTAGAACACAATTATTTTTTATTTGAAGACATTTATTATTTGCAGATCTGTGGGACGGCCATGGGCACGAGATTTGCCCCCAGTTATGCGAACCTCTACATGGGTTTGTGGGAGGAACTACATGTGTGGGGTGATGCAGATCTGGGGGCGAGTCTTGTGTACTATAGCCGTTACATAGATGACATCATCCTAATATGGGATGGTGATCAGGAACTCCTGGAACACAAATTACAGGCATTTAACAACAATGACATGGATCTGAAGTTTACTTACAATGTTAATAAGAACACGATTGTGTTTCTGGACTTAGAACTGGAGGCTCATTTAAATGGAGAAATCATCACCAAAACACACTTTAAAACAGTGGCCACCAATAGTTATCTACACAATAATAGCAACCATTACAAAAGATGGTTGGCCAATATCCCCAGGGGCCAATTTCTCAGAATTAGGAGGAATTGTTCTTCACATTCTGATTTTTTGGCCCAGGGGGAAATATTGGTTGAAAGATTTCTGGCCAAAGGTTATGACAAACACATCATACTGTATATGAGACATTTCGACAGGTAGGTCTCCTAGAGCGTAAATCTTTATTATCCAAATCAAACAAGGTTGGAGGGACCAATGGTGATTTTGGGGTCAATTCTGTCAAGTCACCATTTTTCATTACGACATTTAATAATTCAGTGAAAGGCATTTCAACAATTCTCAACAAACACTGGAGTATATTGTTAAGGGACCCAATAATTGGAAATAAATTACCAACTAAAGTTCCCATTATATACAAAAAAGCCAGAAACTTGAAAACCATTCTGGCACCTAGTCGCCTTAAACAGATTAAGGATCTTTCTTTGTTAAAACCGACAATAAATGGCAACTTTGTTTGTGGTAGAAATAGATGTATAACATGCAAACATATGTGCAAAACCAACCAAGTTACATCCTTTTTTAATAAATCTACACATACAATTAAGAGTCATATGGATTGTCTATCCTCATTCGTGATCTATGTCATTACATGCAAATGCGGACTCCAATACGTGGGGAGAACCACAAGGACTCTAAGCACAAGATTTCTAGAACATAGAAGAAACATTCTACATGGTATTACCACTCACAACCTATCTAGACATTTCTTGGAAATACACAACAAGGATCCATCATCATTGACTGTTATGTGCTTAGAACATATCCCTCTAGCATTATTAAGTGGCGACAGGGTCAAAAAACTGAACTTAAGGGAGACCTTCTGGATTTATATGTTGGAGACATTAAGTCCAGGGGGTCTAAACGACTGCATTGACACAAGTACTATAGTGTAATATAGATTCAACATCCACGTCCATTGACGGGATCTCAGAGGTCTGGGTTGAGCATGTTTAGCATGCTCCCTCCGGGGTCCTAGTCGGTGTGATTGTGGGACCCTTGGTCAGCACTGTATCACAAACACACAATATTTATCTTTGACACAATATTTATCTTTGACACAATCACATTCCTTTATCATTCTTAATAAGTTACTATGTAATAATCATATTTAGAATTTAAGTTCACTTATTAATATATAAACCATGTTTACACAAGACACAATATAAAACATAAAATTAATTTTTAATTCAATTATTAGTTAGTTCTATTCACTTGGATTGCTGCCTCTTGGCTTGTTAGTATTTCTTTTTCTTAAGTAAAATAGAGCTTCGCTTCTCTCCCCTATTACTCAACGTACAATAGTTTAATATAGACATTTACAAATACATATTCATCCTTTATATAGTGCAGTTATTATACCTAGAATCAGCACCAATACTAGTCGTCACATTGATATATTTTTAAAAAATAATATTGGGATGGTTATAATCCAGGTCCCTTTCACCCTTATGCTAGATTAATTTTTGCCCCCAATTATATCTATAGGGATCTTCTCTCTATAATGATATAGAAAAAAATCATTTAGGAACAATTGTAATTTGATCAATCAGGACTCTATATACCCAAAATAGGGTTATATTTGATATACAAATCTATAGCCATATAAAAGTTTTTGGCTTGTCTCTTGCAATCATTAACCACTGTTTCATCTCTTCTTTCCAGTTTACATATGGAGAGATACATTTAATGTTTCTCTCTTTTTCAAGCTTAAATATGTATATATTTTCTTATTAATTATTATATAATGCACAATTTATTGCTTTTTAGATATTAGTACGGTATTTAGATTTATTATACATATATGTGATTTATACAATTAAGGACATTATATTCATATTATTAGTTATAGGTAGGGTATGTGTATATTATGTGATAATGAATTGGTTCACGTTTCAAAGAAGACTGGCATATGTTAGATGTCATTCAATTTGAATATTATTATTATCATTATTTATTTATTATTCAATCTAACTATATTTTGTATATATTCTTTATAATTTTTTTATTTTTAGTATTACACAAACGTTGGAATAAGTTTTATTTTGATGTTCATATCCTGTTCATGTTAGTATGTAATTTGCATATAAATTGTCTAACTACTTCATCAGCAGCAGTATCCTCGTTTGCGGTTATTAAATGCACTAACGTTCCAAATTCTGTCAAGTTTAAATATATTTTAGTTCTCAATTATATTGAGTCCCAGAAAAAAAGAAAAAACACAAAAGCGCACCAAGATTGAGATTTGATATGTATTGACAACAAATAAAGATAATAATATGCACTTACATATATAAAAACTTTAATGGTCCAGATCACGATCGTCACTTCTATTGGTAGGGCAACATATGGGATGAAGAGGGGGGGTAATCTCAGTCCTCAGGAACAAGCCCCGCGCGCTGGGGCTGTATTCAGAGGCTGCGCTGCGTCTCTGCTTCACACGCTTGTCGGCGTGTTGATCTGCGTAGTGCGCATGCGCGGCAAATGAGGCCCCCTATAGTAGTCCCGGAAGTGCCCGCCCGTTTTCCGTTTCGATCGAAAATGGCAATAAAAATAGCAATAAAAACACTTGTGTGAAGACTGGCTGTATGTGATAAACAGACCAGCGACACCCTTCGCGACGCGTTTCGAATACAAAAGTATTCTTCCTCAGGCGATATCAGGGGCACCTGTTTGGGGTCCTTTATATACCATATAGATGATTGGTTAATACCAATAAAAGAACATCCAATCCACTATTGGTTAAATAGAAAAGGGGGATGGTTCAACTTCACCAAGCCTGCCCCTTAATGTTAAAATGAACAGGATATTGATGCTGTATTGCAGTGGTGGCACTTTGAGTAATAATTAGATAATAAAAGACAAAAGTGCCACTCACCAGTGGAAATACATAAAGAGATACCTACAGGTGGCCCTTTTAACAAGTGTCACATATAAAATACATTTGAAAATATATGTAAAAAAGTAGTATTAATAAAACATTGTGCTACCACATAAAAATACAACAGTTAAACATAAAACATATAATATAAAGAAATGGATGTGGAGAAGAAGGGGGGGGGAAAGGGGAAAGGGAAAGGAAGGAGGAAAAGGAAAAACATGTGCAAGGTAAAAAAAGACATAAAAACAAACAAAAATATCAATAACATGTTGAATAAAATTGGCTAAAATAGAATGCATCTCAATTCTGAAATTTTGATAAAACCAGACTGCAAAGAAAAGATCACCTGTCATTTAGTTACCGCAAGAAGGGAGTCAACTCCACATAATCATTTAACCCCCCAGGATGTTTAGTTTGGAGTGTGTATATCCAGAATTGCTCCCTCCTTGCGATAAATAAATCCTTATCGCCACCTCTAGTAGTAGTGGTGATATGTTCTATACCCATGTATTTGACCCCTGTGGTGCTGCATTGATGGACATCCTTAAAATGGGACAGCAAATGGGTTTATGGTTTACCAGAGGTCAATGTTTTAGGGATGTTGACAATATTTCTTAAATGTTCCATCACACGTATTTTCAGATGGCGTTTTGTGCGACCTACATATTGTAGTCCACACCCACATTGTAAAATATATATAACATATGTGGACAGACAGTCAATATAGTTTTTAATCTCATATTCGTGATCTGTCATTTTGGACTTAAAGTGATCTTGTGTCAGCATCCTTGGACAAATTTTACATCTATTGCATCTATGATTACCTTTAAGCCCCAATAGATCTCTAAGGTCCTTCTTCTTATTGGGGACACTACCCTTTAGAAGGCTCGGGGCCAGCATGGTTTTAAGATTATCACTTTTAGTAAAAACAATAGGAGGTCTTTCTGGTAAAAACTTTGTCAAAATGGGGTCCAAATGTAAAATGTACCAATATTTATTAAGAATATGTCTTATCTTATTATGTGACCTATTAAATTTGGTAATGAAATACGGTGTCTTATTATCCTTGTCTGGTCTGTATTTTTCCCTGTGTTTCTTTATTTTTGGCCTCACAATTTGTGGTACAGTGTTAGATGTGATGACTTCACTGTCAATCGTATCTTCCACTAAATGTATGGGTGTATCCTGACTCCCAGTGTCATTGGCGTTTATATGGTGATCTAAGTTCTTACTTTTGGGGCAAATTAATTTTTCCCTATTACAGCGTAATGCCTTATTAAATGCTTTTTTAACAGTGGTTCTATCATATCCCTTTTGTAAAAATCGTTCTTGAAGTATTTGTGACTGAGATTTAAATGTCTCTAAGTCAGTACAATTTCGCCTCATCCGCAAGAACTGGCTGTAGGGGATATTATCAATACATCTTTTTTCATGGCCACTCGTGGGGTGCAAGAAAGAGTTTACATTAGTGCTCTTAAAGTGGGTTTTAGTGAGTAGCTTGTTTTCAGAAACATATATCTCCAAATCCAAGTAGGTGATAGTATTTGGACTCAGCTCACTTGTGAAGGTGAGGTTGAATTCATTCTTATTCAACCCATCCACGAAGTTATCAAATGAGGTGCTATCGCCATCCCAGATGGCGATCACATCATCGATGTATCTCCGCCACATGACCAACTGCGGCGGAGATACATCAGCACCCCATATATGTAACGATTCCCACCATCCCATGTATAAATTTGCAAAAGATGGTGCAAAACGTGTCCCCATAGCAGTGCCACACAGTTGTAAATAAAACTCGTGCTCAAATAGAAAATAATTATGTGTCAAAATAAATTCAATTGAGTCGTGAATGAACCTACGCTGATGAAGAGGTAAAGTGCCATGTAGTGATAAGAAATAATTAATCGCATCTAATCCCCCTTTATGGGGAATAGACGTGTACAGTGTCTGAACATCTAATGTAACAAGTTTATATGTTGGTTTCCAATTAAATTCAGTGAAAATAGTGAGTAAAGAGGTGGTATCAAGTAAATGTGAAGGTAAAGTGGATACTAGTGGTTGTAAAAAGAAATCTACATAAGAAGAGAGATTAGCAGTGAGCGAATTAATTCCCGAAATAATAGGTCGCCCCGGTGGATTAATAAGTGATTTTTGAATCTTTGGCAAATGGTACATGATAGGGATGGTGGGAGCCGTACAATACAAATAATCAAACTCATGCTTTTTAAGAACATTAGACTCATAAGCAGAGTTTAGCAACTCTTTGAGATCATTCTGGAACTGTACTGAAGGATCTTTGGGAAGTTTACAGTAAGAGCGAGGGTCTGAAAGCAATCTGTTTGCCTCCAGACAATAATCTGTTCTATCTTGGAGTATGATGCCTCCACCCTTATCTGCTTCCCTTACAACTGTATTAGGATCTTGACGTAATACTTTTAATGAATGTCTTTCCTGACTAGTCAAATTCATGTTCCAATTCTTCTGAGTTGACTGTGATTGTTCTAATGCTTTAAAGTCTTTCTCTACCATTTTATTGAAAATATCAATATGTAGTCCCCTAGAGTAGTAAGGGTAGAAGGTAGACTTGGGCTTAAATAATGAATGCTGTGTCAGTATATTTTCCCCTTCATTGGTTATCCCCTCATCCATGAGGCACATTAAATCCACCAATTGATTTTGTTCGTTAGTGGATAATGTGTCGACAGTGGGGTTAATGATGACTGGAATTGAATCATGACCCCCATTATCAGATACAAAGTGTCTGCTCAACGTTAATTTGCGATTACATTTTTGCAGGTCTATATAAAGATCGAAGTTATTGACCCTCCGCGTGGGGGCAAATGATAATCCTTTCCCCAAAACATTCATCAAAGTGTGATCTATTTGAAAATGGGATAGATTAAAAATACCCTTAGATTTTAATGTTAAGTCATCTGGACAGGTTTTGGTGGGGAGATTTGCTGATTTATCTCTTTTTCCACTCCCTCTGATTCCTCTCCTGAATCCTGTCTTTTTCTCACAGTATTTTTGGTGGTTCCTAACAGGGGTGGGTGGTTGGAATCCCAGGTTGATATTGATTTTCTCATTTTTTCCAACCTGTTTAAAAAATCCTGATTTTCAGTCTCTTCCTTTGTATCTTTCAGTACTTCAAATTTATTATATAAAGGAATATCTGGTGTTCCCGTTTCGTGTCCTCTATATGTGTTTGGATGTTTATTGGGGGCATTAGTATGTTTCCTAACATGTGGTGTATGTGGCTTATTCTGCCTCCTATTTTGTTTATGATAATGGGGAATCCATTGTTGTTTTTTCTGGATATTCTGATCCCATCCTACGGGTTCTATATTATCATTCCGTTGGTATTTAGTTGGAAGTCTAGTGTGTTTTTCATGTGTAGGTCTAGCATGAAAATTGGGGTCTCTAGGAGTTCTAGGGATAATAATATTAACTTTGGGATTAGTATGCTTAGTTTGGGCTGCCCCCTTTGGAATATGAACATTAGGATCATTGGTGCCTTGTGTTAAGGGGTCCCCATTTGTCATAGCTTCCTTTCCTGTGTCCCAACATCTTTGGATATTGAGAGCATAATCTTTCTTATCCCTTAAAAACTTTTTGTTCTTATTAATTAAAATTTGGTTCTCTGATTTTCTCAATTTAATATTCATATCCTTAGTCAATTGCGGGAGTTTGTCCAAGCAGGGAACTTCAAGAATCTCATTTTTAACCTTAGTTATTCTGC